>NW_023331613.1:0-36694 GCF_011100685.1 Canis lupus familiaris
TACCCTAAGAACACTTTTCAGAACACTTCTGAAAGAAAGAAAGAAATTGAGGAAGACACAAAGAGATGGAAAAATATCCCGTGCACATGTGTTGGAAGAATTAATATTGTGAAAATGTCAGTGCTACCCAGGGCAATTTATACGTTCAGTGGAATCCCTATCAAAATACCATGGACTTTCTTCAGAGAGTTGGAACAAATAATCTTAAGATTTGTGTGGAATCAGAAAAGAGCCCCAAATAGCCAGGGGAATATTGAAAAAGAAAACCAGAGCTGGGAGCATCACAATACTGGATTTCAAGTTGTACTACAAAGCTGTGATCATCCAGAGAGTGGGGTTCTGGCACACACACAGACACATCAATGGAACAGAATAGAGAATCCAGAAATGGGCCCTCAACTCTATGGATAACTAATATTCGACAAAGCAGAAAAGACTATCCAATGGAAAAAGGACAGTCTCTTCAATAAATGGTGCTGCGAAAATTGGATAGCCACGTGCAGAAGAATGAAATTGGACCATTGTCTTTCACCATACACAAAGATAAACTCAAAATGGATGAAAGATCTAATAGTGAGACAAGATTCCATCAAAATCCTAGAGAAGAATACAGGCAACACCCTTTTTGAACTCAGCCACAGTAACTTCTTGCAAGATATGTCCACGAAGGCAAAAGAAACAAAAGCAAAAATGAACTATTGGGACTTCATCAAGATAAGAAGCTTTTGCACAGCAAAGGATACAGTCAACAAAACTAAAAGACAACCTACAGAATGAGAGAAGATATTTGCAAATGATGTATCAGATAAAGGGCTAGTTTCCAAGATCTATAAAAAACTTATTAAACTCAACACCAAAGAAACAAACAATCCAATCATGAAATGGGAAAAGACATGAACAGAAATTTCACAGAGGAAGACATAGATAGACATGGCCAACACGCACATGAGAAAATGCTCTGCATCACTTGCCATCAGGGAAATACAAATCTAAACCCCAATGAGATACCACCTCACACCAGTGAGAATGGGGGAAATTAACAAGGCAGGAAACCACAAATGTTGGAGAGGATGCGGAGAAAAGGGAACCCTCTTACACTGTTGGTGGGAATGTAAAATGTTGCAGCCAATCTGGAAAACTGTGTGGAGGTTCCTCAAAGAGTTAAAAATAGAGGTACCCTAGGACCCAGCAATTGCACTGCTGGGGATTTACCCCAAAGACACAGATGCTGTGAAAGGGCAGGACACCTCCACCCCAATTTTTATAGCAGCAATGTCCACAATAGCCAAACGGTTGAATGAGCCTTGGTGTCTATTGACAGACGAATGAATAAAGAAGATGTGGTTTATGTATGCAATGGAATATTACTCAGCCATTAGAAATGAAAAAACCCTCCTTTTGCTTCAATGTGGATGGAAGAGGAGGGTATTATGCTGAGTGAAGTAAGTCAATCGGAGAAGGACAAACATTATATGGTCTCATTCATTTGGGGAATATAAATAATAGTGAAAGGGAATAGAAGGGAAGGGAGAAGAAATGGGTAGGAAATATCAGAAAGGGAGACAGAACATGAAGACTCCTGACTCTGGGAAATGAACTAGGGGTGGTAAAAGGGGAGGAGGGCAGGGGGTGGGGGTGAATGGGTGACGGGCACTGAGGAGGGCACTTGACGGGATGAGCACTGGCTGTTATTTTGACAAATTGAACATTAATAAAAAATAAATGTATTATTAAAAAAATCCTAGAGGAGAGCACAGGCAACACCCTTTTTGAATTGGCCACAGCAACTTCCTGCAAGATATATCTATGAACAGTCAACAAAACGAAAAGACAACCTATAGAATAGGAGAAGGTATTTGCAAATGACACATCAGATAAAGGGCTAGTATCCAAAAATAAAGAACTGATTAAACTCGACAGCAGAGAAACAAACAACTGAATCATGAAATGGGAATAATTCTTCACCAAAGAATACATAGACATGGCCAACAAGCACATGAGAAAATGCACTGCATCCCTTGCCATCAGGAAAATAAAATCAAAACTACAATGAGATACCACCTCACACCACTGAGGATGGTAAAAATTAAGAAGATGGGAAACAACAAATGTTGGAGAGTATATGGAGAAAGGGGAACCCTCTTGCACTGTTGGTGGGAATCCAGACTGGTATAGCCACTCTGGAAAACTGTGTGGAGGTTCCTCAAAGAGTTAAAAATAGAGCTACCCTAGGACACAACAATTGCACTGCTGGGGATTTACCCTAAAGTCACAGATGCAGTGAAACGGCAGGACACCTGCACCCCAATGTTTATAGCAGCAATGTCCACAACAGCCAAACTGTGGAAGGAGCCTCAGTGTCCATCGATAGATGAATGGATAAAGAAGATGTGGTCTATGTATACAATGGAATATTACTCAGCCGTTAGAAACAATGAATACCCACCATTTGCTTCAATGTGGATGGAACTGGAGGGTATTATGCTGAGGGAAGTAAGTCAATCGGAGAAGGACAAACATTATTTGGTCTCATTCATTTGGGGAATATAAAAAATCGTGAAAGGGATTATAGGGGAGAGGAGAAAAAATGAGTGGGAAATATCAGAGAGGGAGACAGAACATGAGAGACTCCTAACTCTGGGAAACGAACAAGGGGTAGTTGAAGGCGAGGTGGGCGGGGAGATGGGACGACTGAGTGTCAGGCACTGAGTGGGGGCACTTGACAGGATGAGCACTGGGTGTTAACACTGTATGTTGGTAAATAGATTTCCAATAAAAATAAATAAAGAAATAGATAGATAGATAGATACATAGATACATAGATGATGATAGATGATAGATGATAGATAGATATAGATGATAGATATATAGATGATAGATAGATGATAGATGATAGATAGATAGATAGATAGATAGATATAGATGATGATAGATAGATATAGATATATAGATGATAGATATAGATAGATGGTATATAAAGTGAGGGGGGAAATGTATATTATTTCATTTAAATTTGGGTTCTATTGATGGATTAAAAGGAAGTACCAGAAACATTCATAAAAACTCATTTGGCTTGTCTCTCTTTAATGAAGTTAGAGAGAACCTACTTTAGCAGTAGGAAGCCACTTTCTTTGGCAGCCCGTGTGGCTCAGCGGTTTACCGCCACCTTCAGCCCAGGGCCTGATCCTGTAGACCCAGGATCAAGTCCCACGTCAGACTCCCTGCATGAAGTCTGCTTCTCCCTCTGCCTGTGTCTCTGCCTCTCTCTCTCTCTCTCTCTCTCTCTCTGTGTGTGTATCTTGTGAATAAATAAAATAAATCTTTTAAAAAAAAGGAAGCCACTTTCTTTCCTGTTTGTCCTTTCCTAATAAAGGAATAGTGTCTATTCACAAGTTAGAGTTGCCAATAGAATATTGATGCTCACAGTGACCAGAGGATTAAAAGCCATGCCTTGAATATGGGCATGCCAGGTGTAATATAATGAATCTTTAAAATTAATTGATTTCTGTGGATACATAAACACTAAATCAATGGGATATGAGCACCCAGATGTTTATAGAAGCATTATCTGCAAGAGTTATTTGCAATGACAAGGAAAGAGCTAGAGAGTATTATGCTAAGTGAAGCAACTCCTAGAAATATGATTTCACTTATGTGGAATTTTAGAAACAAAACAAATAACTATCAGGAAAAAAAGAGAGAGGGGTCAAATAAAGAAAGACTCTTAAATATAGAGAATAAACTGATGGTTGCCAGAGGGGAGGTGGGTAGGAGGATGGGTTAAATAGATGATGGGAAATAGGAATACACTTGTTGTGATGAGCTGAGTGTTGATGTAAGTGTTGAATTACTAAATTGTACACCTGGAATTTTTATTACATTGAATGTTAACTAAATGGAATTTAAATATCCATTTTGAAAAAAATAAATAAATAAACTCCTTGATTTCAGTGTATTCAAGGGTACCACGTGCTTAGTAACTGTTACAAGAATCCATTTCATGTTTAATTCTGCTTTTCATTATTTACCTGGAAAACCTTTTCAATACCAATATTTTCCTCCTGTCAAGGATTATTTTAAAACAAGTTCATTAAAATATCACGTTTTCACCGTTCTCACTAGTTTATGCTTTCATGGATATTATGAAGCTTAGTGCCTGCATTAGTGTTCCAAAGATGGCATATTGACATACTATATATATATATTTCAGTTGTAAAATGTTATTTTGATATACATATAATGTGAAAACATCACCACAATGTAAGTAGCATATCTATTTTCTCTATATAGTTACCATTTTGTGTGTGTGTGTGTGTGTGTGTGTGTAAGATTTTATTTAAGATCTATCCTTTTTGTAATTTCAAGTATACATTATGGCATTGTTAACTATAGTGACCATGCTATATATTAGATCTCGAAAATTTATTCATTCCACATAACTGAAGCCTTATAACTGTGGGTCAACTTCTCTTCATTTTCCCATCCCTGGCCCCTGGTAACCACCATTCTACTCTCTGCTTCTGTGAAGTGAACTATAGCATTTCAACCTATAAGTGAGATCATGCAGTATTACACTTAACATAAAGTCTCCCAGCTCTTTATGTTATTGCAAATGGCAGAACTCTCTTCTTTTTAAAGTCTGAATCATATATATCACATTTTCTATATTGATTCATCAGTCAAGGATGAGGTTGTGTTCACACCATGGCTATTGTGAATAATGATGCATTGAACCTAGGAATGCAGATAGCCCTTCACAATCATGATTTCAGGTCCTTTGGATATATACCCAACAGTAGGATTGGTGGGCAGTAGTTCTAGCTTTAATTTTCTGAGAGACCTCTATGCAATTTTCTCTAATGGCTGTAGTAATTTACATACTCATCAATGGTGTAGATGAGATCCCTTTATTCTACATGCTCACCAACATTACTGATCTTTTATCTTCCCCAGAATAGTCATTCTAACAGATGTGAAATGATATCTCATGATTTTGATTTGCCTTTTCGTGGTGATGAGTGATGCTGAGCTCCTTTTGATGTATCTGTATGCCTTTGCAAAAATGCCTATTCAGTCCCTTTGCCTATTTATAAATGAGGAGATGAAGGAAATCTCTATAGCTTCTCTCAATTTTCCTGTAAACCTGAAACTGTCCTTTAAAAAAAGTCTATTATTTCAAAAGATATTAAAAAGATACGATTGACTATTAGACAAAAATCATCTAAATTCACTTAAAAGAATATAGAAAAGAAATAAAATAGGTTATAAAGGGGAAAAAAGTAAACTACAAAAAGATGAACTTATACCAAAATAACAACGACATTAAATGCAAATACACTACACTTGAAAGGCAGAAGTTGCCAAGATAGAATAATCTTCAGCTAAGTAATGGACTAACGATACACACGTCAGTATGATAACCTTCAGAACAAAGAGACCATACATGATGAGTAAATGCTGTATTTCAATTTACATAAAGTTATAGAGTAGACAATACATAGCTCAGCACAGAGTCTGCTTAAGAATCTCTCCCTCTGCACCTCACTACCCCCCAACACACACATATGTCCTCTCACTCTCAGAAAAAAACAAGAAAAAAAAATGAAAGTAGATTGTATTTGTCTAGGACTGCTGTTGATGGTGATGGAGAGGAATAAATGACTGCTAATGGGTATGCAATTTCTTGTTGAGGGAGCAAAGATATTGTAAAATTAGACAGTGTTGATTATTTCAGACTTTAAATTGCATACTATCAAATTATATACCTTAAATAATTGAATTGTATGATATGTATAGATTCTATTTCAATAAGCTTCTAAAAACAGATAAATTATTGAAAACTGCATTTGAAATGAATGATGAGGTATATGTAGTCCAATTGAATTTAAATAAAACGAAAATAATTTTTAAAAACCCAGATAAAAGTTAAATATAATGATCATTTGTACAGAATAAAAGGCCATACAGCAACTATTACTAAAAATATACTTACCATGATCAGAAGTTATGTAAATGTTGTATTAAAAGTCACTGCATAATAATGACTTTGGATCTCTTTTAGAACTAAAATGTTAAGTGATCAACATTTCATTTGATAATTTGATTCATTTATACAGAATAACTCAGAACTTTTGTTATCAGGAAATAAATAGGTTGTGGCATAAGAAAAGGTCATCTGTTTCTAATCTGCAAAATGGTGCCATGTGACCTATATCCAGGATATCTGCTTCAACAGCCAAGTGTAGAGCCCAATGGCACCCACTAAAGGCGAAGTTTCTTTGTGCTGCTGGAGAAGTACATGCCCCAAGGGTTTGAGGAGCACAGCACAAAGCCCCAACTGGAGCTGAGGAGTGTGAGGACCAAACATTATATAGTCAGGAGATCCTGACAGGTCTAGCTCCAACAAAACAGCCCCAATGTCTGCCCTCATAAAAATTAGATATTGGTCTGCCTTTGAATATTACCATTTGTAACAGTATAGATGGATCATTATGGGCCTTATGCTAAATAAATAAACATAAAGACAAATACCATATGATCTCATTTACATGTAGAATCTTAAAAAAAAAGGATCAATAAACTGAACTCACAGATACAGAGAACAGATTGGAGGTTGCCAGAGTGAGGGGTAGGAAGGGTATATGTAATGGGTGAAGGTGATCAAGGAAGAAACTTCCAGTTATAAAATCTTACATAATTGAATATAATAATGTACACACAGTAACTCTAGTTAACACTATATTGTTTATTTGAAAATTGCAAAGAGTAGCTCTTAAATGGTTTTATCACAAGAAAAAAATTATAACAATGTGTGGTGGTGGATGCTACCTAGATTTTGAGATGATCCTTTTGAAATATATACAATATTGAATCATTAGTTTTTATACCTGAAGCCATTAAAAATATTCTATGCTAATTGATTTTAATTTTAATAAGGAGGGAACCTATGTCTCCATGCTTTTGTCTGGGCTAAACTTGTGACACATGTCGCATGTAACCTTTAACCACATGAAGAGAAGGAGGTAAAAATCATGTTGTATAATCCCTAAAAGTTGGTGTGAAAGGATTTAAAACTTTTGCTTTTGTGAAACAGCCAATGCCCTGAAACAACTATGGTGTGATATAGCCCAATCTACAATCCTGAAGAGTGAATGAGAACAGACATACCTGAGCAGACATCCGGTTGTATGAATGAGGCCATCTTGGACCATGTAATCCATTCATACTCCATCCATGGCCATCTTGGGCCATGTACTCCATTCATACTCCATCCATGCCATTGAGAATGTTTCAGTGTGAAACCAGGAGAAGGACCACACAGCTGAATCCAACCCACATTGCAGAATCATTCAAATAAATTGCTTTTATGTTAAACCTTTGAGTTTTGGGATGGCTGGGTGACTCAGCAGCTTAGACTGTGCCTTTGGCTCAGGGTGTGATCCTGGAGTCACAGGATCAAGTCCCATATTGGCATCCTTGCGGGGAGCCTGCTTCTGCCTTTGCCTATATCTCTGCCTCTCTCTCTCTCTGTCTCTCATGAATAAATAAATAAAATCTTTAAAAAAGAAATAAATTAACTTTTAAGTTTTGATTTTGCAATTTAAAACCATTAATAGGGGTGGGGGTGCCTGGGTGGCTCGAACCCTTAAGCATCTGCCTTAAGCCCAGGTCAGGATCTCACGGTCCTGGGATCTAGCCAACCAGAATCTACTTCTCCCTCTCACTGTCCTTCTATGTTCTCTCTCTTAAATAAATAATAAACAAGCAAATAAACAAACAAATAAATAAATATACTTAAAAAAATAAAACTAATTCCAGGATTAAATTTGTAGTTGTAAGCCACTAATTTTTGGTTTAGTGGTAGTTCCCAGTATATAGCAGTAGTAACTTACACACATACTAAGCTCACACAAGGCAGAAAGTAGAAGATAAACACTGTGAAGTTTCAGGGGACTATCACATGGGTAGAGTTCTTAAAAGTCCTGTGGCCTGTGGATTGTAGAGATCCCAAAATCAAAAAGAAATGTTTTCTATTCACATCTCCTATCACTTGAAAAGAGACACAGTATTTTATGGGCCTTTAAATTTGGGAAGGAACATACAATTATATGGAACAAAGATTCCAAATCTTTCATTATGTTACTATAAAAATGACTAGTTTCAGGAGGACCTACTGACAAAGGCAAAGAAAGAGTCAAATCCCTTTGGGGTGAAGGTGAATGTCACCTGACCATTCAAGCAACTGAGAGCTAACAGCTGAGTGTGAGGCAGATCAAGCGTGACACCCCAATTTTTATGCATCCCTCAGATTCCTGCATTCCTCTTGCTTGTAGCCAGAGATGTCTTAGCAGTGGCCTATATTTCATCATGATACTAAGAGACCATAAATGAAGAGAGTTATGGAAACTCTTCTTCATCTTTAGGTCACTCAGGGGCCTGACCTGACAGGACTTTAGCTCACATCCATGTGGGCACTTCTGAACCCTATCCACAGATATCCCTTGTGCTGCTGAGGTAGTAAGTACTGTGCGACATGATTGGTACCTAAAGCTGCTCAGTGGCTATCCCATCAAGCTTGTTTTCTGTATGAATGTCCCTGCTGCTAATTTGGGCTCTGTATTTCCTTCAACTGCAGGCCTGGTCCAGTGACATGGCCAGAGAACAGTGCAAATGGCCCACAGTGGGGTAAACTTTGGCCAGTGGGAAGGAAAAGTCAATTGCTACAGTTTTCCACTTTGTGGCTATTTACATATTGGAAAAGGAACACATAGTCTCTCTTAAAAGATCTAATGAGGTCAAGAAATCAGCTCTGTATGTGATAAAACTAGCCAGGGGTAAGAAGCTTGTAAGTTCCCTCTGAGAGTAGAAAGTGGGAAGGGTCTGGCGTGTTGGACATTGTATGAAAAAGGAAGTAGGTTTGATGAAAGTAGGAAGAGAAAAAAAAGAAAAGCAAGAATGAGGAGAATGGAAAGTGTAGGATAGGAGAAGAATAAGAAAGAATATTAGTGGTCAAGAGCCAACTTTAATGACTCACATTTCAGAAGTAAGGACTGCAATGAAAAGACTATGGGGCAGGAAGGTTTACTCAGAGGCTAATGGAAACTATTGAACATAATATTTAAGCTGGATGATCTTAAATTTTCTCATATGTTCAATGAAAACAGTAATAATAAGCTTATATGGGTTTTGGAGGTAAAAAGAAAATAACACATGCTGCACAACTGAGGTATTATTTATCATCAGCTTTATTATATTTTTTCTGATATTTCATATATAGATAATTTTTTTAGTAGATAAATTTTCTGAATGATCTAGGCCATAGGTATCTTCTTAAACTCAGAAGCTCACCAGGACTTGGCACCACTGTTTCTTCTTCCCATTTTGACCTCTTTTCCATTTTCCTTAAAGAATGAGGGTCTACTGTGAAATATTTAAGGTCACTTTCTAGCATTTAGAACTGTGACAGAAATGTAGTGAGCACTCAGTATGGATATGTTAGATACACAATAGGATACAGGAAAATGACAGAGATCTGAGCTATAGGGTTCTGATCTAAGTCCTGCAAAACACAGTAGAAACTAAACCTAGCAAGGCTCCAAAGGGAGGGGTGGTATGTGCCTATGAAAAAGAGATAAAACACACTTAAAAAACAAAGCACCTATTCTAATCCTCTGCTCTCGAGAGAAAGTTTTCCATTCTCTAGGATTCATTTTCTTTACCTAAAAAAGTAAGTAATGGGGGGGGGGAGATCACATTAAAGATCCTCACTGTAGTTCTAAGATCCCATTCATATGTTCTGCTACCTGACTAATCATGACCTCTCTTGTAGCTAGTAGTCCCCAACCTACATAAAGGAACTAAAATGAAAAACTGAAGAAACTGAATGAAAACAAGAACATTCGATATGAGTAGGTGACTTGATTCAAACAATACAAATAAAATACTGAAATGTATGGCTAGGAAAAGACATTTTCTCCAATGTGGTAATCAAACAGGTTTTACTGAATACAGTGATCCATGTATCACACATCTCTCCTTCACTTCCTGAAAACGGAATTTCATATATATTTTTCTCTAACAAATGAACACATCACTGAACATTACTCTCATTTTTTTAATTGTCTTTTTTTTACAAATCTGATTATTCTAGTTATTGCTTGTACCTGGGTATTTATGGTGGAGTGTGTGTTTTGTGTGTGTGTGTGTGTTTCTGTGTGTATATATTTCATTAAGAACTGCACATAGTGCTTTAAAAAAAATGTCTGATGTTGATGCATTCACAGAGTAAAGATAAGAAAGACCTAAGTTATCACCATTTTTGGTAGAAGTTATAATTAAGAAACCCTGGCCCTGGAAGCACACAAAATCATGCCTATTGTCCCAGCTTCGAATCTCAATGGACTTCCACCTGTTCATTGTTTAATGACGACTAGATCAATGTTTCTCAAACTTGTTTGATCATGGGTGTCATTTGGAGAAATGTTTGAACAGATAACAATATCTGTGCTATGAGTTTCTAATCCATTAGGTGATAGTTATGGGGTATTCAAAATCTATAATTATAACAAGCTCGTCTTGTAATTATTACAGTCAGTAGCACATCTGAGCACTTAATTTGGAAGCAGCAGGACTGGATGATACTTGGTATACTTATATTTTCTTATACCTGGTCCCTAAGAAGGTAAAGGTTATAAATTAATTACTCTCAAAGACCAAGAAGCAGGGTATATGAATCGTATTTTAGCTTCTATCCTTGGCTTTATACATTTATTCCTATTGAATAAGGTCCTCGGGGTCAATCCCAAACAGAAGAACTCAGAAAATCTACTCTTGGATTCTTGGAAAAGATGACTAAAAATTATTAGAACCTAGATTCTCCCCGCTTTCATTAAGGATAAATCTGGTTTATACCATTCTATTTCATAGACATATGATCACAGCCTTGGCAGTCAACCACTCTCGGAATTTTATAGTTTTTTACATTTACAACTTGCTGCTGCAAGACAACAGATATTATTTTTATTAGAGCCTTCAGTAATGATAAAAATATGGAATCCCCTTCTCATTTTCCAGTTGAATTAATTAGTTTAGTTCATAATGGAAAACAATAAAAGTGTATCTCCCTATGTCTTCTTAGTAACGGTTATACTTCTTTACAAGGGAGTAGCAAACATTTTTGAAACATGTTTTCTTCTACTGCTCAATTTAATATGTAAAAACAATTTTCATGTTCCTCCCTATGTCATCCTTAATGCAAGAGACAGTTCAATAACCACGCATAGAAGATAATATAGATTTTAGAAAAATAACTTTATTTTTTAAAAGATTTTATTTATTTATTCCTGAGAGACACACTCACAGAGAGAAGCAGAGACACAGGCAAAGGGAAAAGCAGGCTCCATGCAGAGAGCCTGATGTGGGACTCAATCCTGGGACTCTAGGATCATGACCTGAGCTGAAGGCAGACACTTAACCACTGAGCCACCCAGGTGTCCCTGAAAAATAACTTTAAAAAATCACTTTGTCACCCAGCAAACACAATTCAAAAAATAATTCCCTCATAAAGTCAGAACTTTACCAGGATGTCCATTCTCAATATTTATGTTCAATGTTTAATGAAAAGACTTTTACTAGAGAAATTAGGTTAAAAAATAAATAAATCATCCTATTGAGAAAGGAAGAAGTAAAACTATTTCTATTAAAAATGACATGATCTCATACATAGAAAATCCTAAAGCTTCCACCAAAAATATATGAGAAATAAGAAGTGAATTCAATAAAGTTGAAGGATAAAAATATTAACACAAATCAGTTGCATTTCAGATGCAAACATCAACCTACTTGAAAAAGAAATGAAGAAAGCAATCCCATGTACAATAGCTTCAAAATCAATAAAATACTTTGGAATAAATTTAACTGAGGAAGGGAATGGCTTGTAGACTGAAAACCATAAGGCACTGATGATACAGATGGAAGAATGCATAAATAAATGGAAAGATAGCCTGTGCTCATGTATTAGTAAGATTAATATTGTGAAAATGTCCAGACAACCCAAAGCAATCTATAGATTCAATGCAATCCTGATCAAAATTCCAAAGGCATTTTTCACAGGAAGAGGAAAAAAAAACTAGTGTTAGTTTCTTTGGAACCACAAGAATACCCTGAATGACCAAAGCAATCTTGAGAAAGAAGAATAACCTGAATATGCTGAGGTATTATGCTGAGTGAAGTAAGTCAATTGGAGAAGGACAATCATTATATGGTTTCACTCATATGGGGAGTATAAGAAATAGTGAAAGAGATTATAGGGGAAAGGAGGAAAAATGAGTGGGAAAAATTAGTGAGGGTGACAAAACAACCTCCTGAGAGACCCCTAACTCTGGGAAATGAACAAGGAAAGTGGAGGGGAGGGCGGGGTTACGGGGTGACTCGGTGACAGGCACTGAGGAGGGCACTTGACAGGATGAGCACAGGGTGTTATACTATATGGTGGCAAATCTAACTTCAATTAAAAATATATTAAAAAAAAAAATCTGGGGATATCCCATACTTGATTTCAAGCTATATGACAAAGGTATAATAATCAATCAGTATGATATTGACATAAAAAACAAGCACCTTAGACCAGTGTCACAGAATGAAGAACCAAGACAATTACATACACATATACAGTCAACTGATTTTTGACAAGGGTTCCAAAACACACAATAAGGAATTAATAGAATCTTCAAAAACAGGTTTTGAGGAAATTGGATATTCATGAAAAAGAATAAAATAGGATACCTATCTTATACGAATCACAAAATTAACTTGTAGTGAATAAAAGTCTTAAACAGAAGACCTAATAAGATAAAATTACCCAAAGGAAACAGCGAGAAAAGATTTTTGACATTAGTCTTGAAAATTATATCTTGGATTAGACAGAAAAAAAAACAGAAAAAAAAAGCAAAATGAACAAGTGGGACTACATTAAAAAAATGAATTCTGCACAGAAAAGGCAACAGGACATTGAAAGGCATACTACAGAATGGGGAAATATTCACAAAATATGTAACTGATAAGTTTAAAAATCATAAAAGAAAACACATACTGGGTGTTATTCTGTATGTTAGTAAATTGAACACCAATAAAAAATAAATTAAAAAAAAAGAAAACACATACTGAATTCATACAACTTAATAGCAAGTAAGTAAATAATTCAATTAAAATTGAGCTAAAAAACCTAATAGCCATTTTTTTCAAAGAAAACTTATAAATGGCCAAGGATATATGAAAAGGTGCTCAACATCACTATCAGGGAAATGTAAATCAAAACTACAATTGAGTGTCACCTTACACCTGTTCAGACTGTTATTTAAAACAACACTAAAGCTAACAAATATTAGCAAGAATGTGGACAAAAGAAAACTTTTATACACTGTTGGTGAAAATTCAAAATGGCACGGCCATTAGGGAAAAAATATGGTGAGATTTCAAAAAATTTAAAATGTACTACTGTAATATGATGTGCCAATCCTACTTGTGGTATTTAAAAGGCTTAAATTCAGTACCTTGGGGGGCCTGGCTGTCTTAGTTTGTAGAGCATGAGACCCTTGATCCTAGGGCCTGGAGCTTAAGCCTCACCTATGTGTGAGGCTTAAGAAAAAAAGTCATTTTTTAAAAAATCAGTATCATGAAGATAACTGCACACCCATGTTTACTCTAACATTATTCACAAAAGCTGTAATATGGGGAAAACATAAAAATTCTTCAATAAATGAATGAATAAAGAAGATAAATATTATTCAGCCATTTAAAAAAAGGAAATCCTACCATTTGCAATGACATGGTAAACTGGG
The DNA here is from genome assembly GCF_011100685.1 of Canis lupus familiaris. Taxonomy (NCBI): domain Eukaryota; kingdom Metazoa; phylum Chordata; class Mammalia; order Carnivora; family Canidae; genus Canis; species Canis lupus. The sequence goes on from NW_023331613.1 coordinate 13,839, forward strand.
AGCATTACGCTATATAAAAGAAGCCAAAAGGGGAAAGACAAATATGGTATGCTATCACTTTTATGTAAAATCTGGAAGGAAAAAAGAGAACAGAGACTTAATCTGAGGAGAAAAAAGAGAAGTTAAAGAACTTAATCTATCTAATTAAAAGATTTATATTAAGCTCCCATAAACAGTACTGTGTGGTATTGCTATAAGGATAAACATATAGATCATTGAAATATTAGGTGTCCATAAACAGACCTAAATGTATGATTTTTTAGTAAAGATGTCTAGGTAATTCAATGAAGGAAAGAATAGACTTTTTTCCCTACTGATTATGCTGGGTCAATTACATACCCATATGGAAAAAAAAAATGAACCTCAACTACTACTTCATATCATACCCCAAAATTAACTCAAAATTGAGTCAGAGACCTACATGTTAAAACAAACCTATAAAAATACTAGAAAGAGTATTTTAAACTTTGTAATCAATGTTTATTAAATCTCACAATGGGATACCTGGGTGGCTCAATGGTTGAGAGGCTGCCTTAGCCTCAGGGCACGATCCTAGGATCCAGGGATGGAGTCCTGCATCAGGCTCCCTGCAAGAAGTCGATTTTCCCCTGCCTATACCTTTGACTCCCTTCTGTCTCTCATGAATAAATGAGTAAAATCTTTAAATAAATATCTCCCAGTAAGCATGAGCTATAAGTAAAACTGAAAATTGAAACTTGTTAATATTTTAACTCTTTTACTCCCTGAATGACATCTTTCTAAAAATGAAAAAGCAATCCATGGACTAGGAAAAAACTATGTATATAGACACGCAAACAATTTTATAAAGTATAAATATATAAACATTTTACAGACAATTTATATATTATATATATAAATTTTATAAAACATATACTTTATATTTATTTTTAATATATAAGATATATATATATGATTAAAAGGCCTATACCTAGAATATATAGAACGTTCAGACTTTAGTAATTAGAAACCCAGAATGACTATCTTTATATTGTACAAAGGACGCAAAAAAGAAATTTCCAGAAAAAGATCTACAAATGCTTGATCATAGCGTAGTTCTATTTTTACCTTTTTGAGAACCCTAATACCATTTCCTAGAGTGGCTGCACTACTTTGCATTCCCACTCAGTGCAAGAGGGTTCCCCTTTCTCCTCATCCCCATCCCCATCTCTTGGCACTCGTATTGTTAATTTTAGCCATTCTGGCAAGTGTGAGGTGAGATCTCATTATAGCTTTGATTTGTATTTCCCTGATAATAAGTGATGTTGAGGTTCTTTTCATGTGTCTATTAGCAATGAATGTCTTCTTTGGAAAAATGCCTATTGAAGTCTTCAGCCCCTTTGTTAATTGAATTAATTGTATTTGGGGTATTGAGTTTTATAAGTTCTATTTATAGATGGTACTTGGATGGTACTCAACTATCCAGAAATTGCACTGGTAGGTATTTGCTCAAAGAATACAAAAATACTAACTCAAAGGGATAGTGCATCCCAATGTTTATCTACAATAGCCAGATTGTGGAAACAACCCAAGTATCCATCAACTGATGAATGGATAACAAAGATGTGGTAGATATAAAACCTGGTATATATTTACATGTATATAATATATATATGATATATACTATGATAGAATATTACTCAGCCGTAAAAAGAATGAAATCTTGCCTTTTGCAATGACATGAATGGAGCTAGAAAGAATTATGCTAAGTAAAATGAGTCAGTCAGAGAAATACAAATACTAAAAGATTTCAATCATATGTACAATAAGAAATAAAACATACAGTATGGGGGCAGGGGGAGAGGGAGGCAAAAAAAATGGAATTTTAATCGTAGAGAACAAAATGATGGTTACTAGAAGGGAAGTGGGTGACAGTAAATGATGGGAATTAAGAAGAACACCTGTAATGAGACCCAGGTGTTGTGGAAGTTTTGAATCACTATATACTACACATGAAACTATTATTATAATGTATGTTAAGTAACTAGACTCTAAATATACTTTTAAAAATGTACAAATGACAAACAAATGCTCAACATCATTAGTCATCAGGGAAAGCAAATTAAAACCACAATAATATATCAGCACATACCTCCTTGAATGATGACGTGGAAAATAACAATACCAAGTGACAAAAAATATGGAACAATTCTTGTGATTAAAATGAGAACTTTCTGCTTGTATTTTGATATCTCACCATAATTTTAATGTTGCCTAGTATTCCTTATGAACCCATGAGTTCATAGAGATTACTATGAGTCCCAGAGATTACTAATTAGGAGCCTATTAGAGCTTCCGTTTAATTTCATAGCCCTCTGATGAAAATGAAAAACAACGTTTGGAGACAAGGACTTTAATAACTGCCATTCCACTGATTTTAAGCCCTCACTGCACTAGCTCTAATGCAATCAATAACAGGTTTCTAGAAATGTTTTAATATTGTTAGGGAGGCAGGTTCTCTGTGACCCGAGTCAACAGGTTAAAACATTACAGGTCTCCACACTCAAATTATGCCATTTTCCTACTCCCATGATATTTAGCTTTCTTGGAAACTAAAGTTCACAAAGAGAAAGGGGATTCTTGCATGGTTGGGTTCCAAGCAGAGGGAATGCAATTCCCTATTCGAAATTGGGTGATTTTCAAACATGTCTCTTCAGCATACCTGTTTCTAAGACCAAGCCTTTCCACCAAAGGAGATAATTAATTCCAGAGAGAGAAAACAGCAGTTCTAAGCCAAGGTCCTTGAACTTTTTTGGAAACCTCTTTAAATATCCATGCAGTGCCAAAGGAAAATATTGTGGGGGGTTTACATTCCTAGAGCAAGATTCATTATGAGAAGAATGACCCATTTGAAAGTGTTTCCTCCACATTTCTTGCCTCTTGTCTATGGGACCAGAGCCATCTGGAGATCATGTCTCCATAGTGTTTCAAAAGAATTCATTCCAAATTCAAATCCCAGATTCTCAATAAGGAATTTTGAGGCTTTAGGCTAGAAGGAAAGATTGAGACTAGGAGAAACACCTTTTCAAGGACCTTTGATTTGTTATCAAATTACCTCAATAGTCTGTGTCTGAGGTGTGTTCTATCTTTCATACTGAAAGTTTACTATTAAAGAAGAGGCCAGCTTGAAGATGGAATTATTTCTGAAAAATCCTAAACATCATTGTGATCATCTATAAGGTAAGGTTTTCAGCAGCATTGAAGCATCTTAAACATTGGTATTTTCTATAAAGAGTAATCATTATGTTTCAACAGCTTACAAACAGTAATATTATAACCATATTCCCATTAGTCAGAAGATAGTTAGTAAATGTCATTAACTTAAACAGACAAATGAAAATGTTGAGGCTTATAGAGATTTTATGAGATTTTATAAAAATTGGAACCCAATTTTTGGTCACAAGACACCTATTTTGACATAAGATGCCTCCTTTAACATTCAAGACTAATCATGAGCATGAAGATTAAATGTAAGTATGCCCCCCACACAGTGATATATAAATATGTTTATAGATGACATAAATCATTAGTCATTTAGTCCAAGCATGACCAGAGACTGTCCTTCCTAAGGTTAATTACTATGCATAACGTGAGTCTCTGTGGTATGCTGAAAAGTAAAATTAGAGATAATTCTTCCAGAGATTATTGCGTGATTAAATGTTTTCTGATTACAGTCAATTACCAATTCTTCCTATCTTCTGTGTGAATACAGTCACAAAAATATGTGAAAGCTCTTCGTGTGCTCACAGTAATGCGGTGGGGATATTCATATACATTTACTCAATCAATTCTCATAGCACCTGGGATGTGGATATGATCATTCTCACTTTAGAGATGAGGAAACAAGAACATAAGGTCCCAGGAAATGTACCCTGGATAAAAGAAGTTGCAAGTGGAAAAGGCAAGATTCCAATCGGGTCTCTCTGATTTCAAACCAATACAGTACACTTAACGACCATGGTAGTCATTTTCAACATTGTACAGAAAACTCTGGAGACCCAGGTTTTTAAGAGGATTGGGTAGGGAGGAAATGGGCTGCATGAGAGGCCAAGGTAAAAGTGCTCTTCAATGAAAGCAGTACCTCATTTTCATTAATATTTGGAGACTGCAGTGTGTGGTACGTGTGTGTGTGTGTGTGTGTGTGTGTGTGTCTTGATGAAATTACTTCATATATATTTGCCTCTGAAGTACCATTAAAGTCCTTTGATTATGGTCATGTCAAAAGAGATTACTAGTTTACACTGTTTATTATCACAGAACAATGTAGAGCAAGGATTAATAATTTGAAGGAAAAAGGTCACAAGTAAAATTTGATTTAGTCTTGGCTCTCCTCATTTTTATCTGCTTGATCTAGGGCAGGATTCTTAACTTCTCTATGTTTGTATCTCCTGCTGTGTAAAGGAAGTATGATAGTGGTAATTATTTCACAGGAATGTAGTGAGGATTAAACAACCACATTTCTGAAAAAAACGAACACAGCAAGTGTCTACATTTGTGTTGATATAATTATTATAAAATATATATAATTACATTTTAGTTGATATTATCTTTATTATTATTCTGAACATCTGCAATCATTTCGTCTCTTGCAAAAAAGTATGAAACAATGCTAACCACACAGGTTACTACCATGCCATGCACATAGTAATCAATCATTTAAAATATATTTATCAGTTATTATAATATTTGGGATTTTGAAAACTTGTATTATCTACTCTTTTATAATAGCTCCTGGAGCCTTTATTACATTCTCATAAGAAACACACTGTTCCACATTTTTGTTAACTATTATAAATGTTCTGTGACTGGGCTTTCTGTCTCTGGCTGACATCCCCTAACTGAAGCTAATTCAACTTCATCCAAGACACACAAAGGACTTTCACAGAGTTATATCCAAGAGTCACCATTCTTCCAACCCCTGGTCATTCTTCCACTTCTATTCAGTTACCTTCCATGGTTCCCCATTTCCTAAGGGTAAAGAAAGAATTCCTAGCTTTCCATTCATAGCTTGAACATCCATTCTTTACCACTCTTTTGAAACTTAGCTGCCAGTATGATTCCTTCAAGATAGGCTCTTTATCATCTCAGATGATGAAGTATGCCTAGGTGATCTTCAAGAACTCAGAACTTACTTGCTATCTCACAAAACCTCATGAGAATCCACTTCTCATTAGAATACAGGCTGCTACATTTACTAGATGTGGAAGCTTACTAAATGCAAGGTTACATTAATATAAGGGATTTCTTTTTCAGGTCATGTAGTTAAGCATAATACGAAAAAATGGAGATTAGGAACAACGTGACAGAATTTGTGCTACTGGGGCTCACAGAGAATCCAAAGATGCAGAAAATCATATTTGTTGTGTTTCTGGTCATCTACATCGTCTCTGTGGTAGGAAATGTGCTCACCGTGGTCACTATCACTGCCAGCCCATTATCGGGGTCCCCCATGTACTTTTTCCTGGCCTATCTCTCCCTCATTGATGCCTGCTATTCTTCTGTCAATACCCCCACCCTCATCATAGAGTCACTCCGTGAAAAGAAGACCATCCCATTCAATGCATGCATAATCCAAATCTTTGGGGAACATTTCTTTGGAGGTGCTGATGTCATCCTGCTTACTGTGATGGCCTATGACCGCTATGTGGCCATCTGCAAGCCACTGCACTACATGACCATCATGAATCGGCGGCTATGTGGCCTGCTCATGGCAGTGGTGTGGGTGGGAGGCTTTCTTCATGCAGCCATACAGATCCTCTTTATCATCCCACTACCCTTCTGTGGCCCTAACGTCATAGATCACTTTATATGTGATCTGAATCCTTTGCTCAATCTTGCCTGCACTGATACCCACACTCTTGGGTTCTTTGTTGCTGCCAACAGTGGTTTCATCTGTGTCTTAAACTTCCTCCTCCTCATGGTTTCCTATGTGGTCATTCTGCGCTCCCTAAAGAACCACAGCTTGGAGGCGAGGCGCAAAGCCCTCTCCACCTGTGTCTCTCACATCACAGTGGTCGTCCTATTCTTTGTGCCCTGCATATTTGTGTACATGAGACCCGCAGCTACTTTATCCATTGATAAAGCAGTTGCAGTGTTCTATACTACAATAACTCCCATGTTAAATCCTTTAATCTATACCTTGAGAAATGACCAGATGAAAAATGCCATTAGGAAACTGTGTAGTAGGAATGCTAGTGTGGGTGACAAATAAATGTATCTGGAGCTCAACAGTGATTCAACTGAGGCAAAAGTCAAACAGACATGTTGGATGATCTCAGCAAGGAATACCTATGACATAAAAAATGACAACAACAACAACAATGACTGCTATTTTGTTTTCAAGAGCAAAAATGGGTGCAAGAAATGGAAAAATAACCCTAGCTCAGGATCTCTCTTTGCATATTTGAATAATGCTAGCAAATTGGGGCTTGTTTCATGAGCTTCATTCATATGCATGGATTCATAAGCTTTCATCCTAATTTTAAAAATTAAAAATAGGGACACCTGGGTGGCTCAGCAGTTGAGCATCTGCCTTGCATCATGGCATGATCCCGGGATCTGGAATCAGGCTCCCCACAGGGAGCCTGTTTCTTCCTCCGCCCGTGTCTTTAGGCCTGTCTCTGTGTGTCTCTTATGAATAAATAAATAAAATCATTTTTTAAAAAATTAAAAATAATTATGATATTGAGCAGTAGTCTTTATAACAATCCAAAGAAGTAGGCATTGCTATTATCCCCATTTTATAGGTGAGGAAACAGAAAGGGGGAATTATCAAAATAATTATACTGAAGATTCACTAATCAGAGACTACCTGATTTCTCAGACCATGCTCTTAAATGTTGTGATACAGTGCCAGACAATGATGACAGAAAGATGATTCTAATTCTTACCACTTATTGAGCTAGGTTTTATGCTGGACCACATATATAAGATATAGATACAAATATCTATATATACAATATATATCTTATACATATGCATGTTAAATCATTATGTACATGTACTATATATCATAATAATATAGATGATTATATATTGTATTTCTATTAATTCATTACTTATAACTAAATTCCAAGGATATTTCAGTAATAACTCAGGTCAATTTTAGTTATCATTGTTGTGGATAATAAGCTCATTGCAATATTCTGGTTTGTATTTACTTTAGGAAATAAAAGTGAAAGCCCATTAACACTGATGGAGTAGGTGAAGAATATGATACTTTATTTGAAAATTTACTTGTAAAAAGTAAAATAAAATAAAATAAAGAAAATTTACTTGGGGGCTTCAGGAATCCTATCATTGGTCATGTCACCCCATCTTATGCTGATAAGCTGTTAGAAAATGCGATGACTCAATCAAAGATCATTTCAATGCCAGATGAGGAATTCCTACTTTTAATATATATTTATACTCCCTAGAGATCTTGCTGCTACCTAGAATATTTTATACAATTAGAAAAATGACTAGTGCATGATAAATAATAACTAAAAAATAAAACTATAAGAAAGATCAAATAAAGTAAATAAAAGTAGAACAAAAAATATATTGAGCTGTAGGGAATAATCTTCTATTTTGTCCTGATTGGATTCAAGAATTCTAGCTTGGGTCTGTTTAACACAGACCACAATTTGTTTTAACTCCGTGCTTAAACCATGTAATGAGAAAGAAATTGAACCTGACATTCTCATCTCGATTCAAGTAACTGAAAACTGAACCTACTCTCAGCAAGATTACATCATATGAACAGGAGTTGTCCATGTTATTCTTCTCTGTTAATTAGTTTACATTTGTGGTAACATATCATCATGAAAGAATATTTTTTAAAATATGTGGCTCAACCCACACACAAAGCAATTTCAGGATAAATATATTCCATTGATCCCATCTTATCCATCACCCATTAATCAATAGCAACATCTTGAGTCTGAAAGAATAATATATCAGAAACACTGATGATTGTGGGGCTTCAGTGCTAAATAGGGGAACCTGGGTCTTGCCTTCACAGAGCTTCACATCCACTGAAAGAACCCAGAGGAAAACAGAAAATGACAACACCCTGTTATAAAGGGTAAGGGTAGTGGCAGCACAAAGTGCTAGGAAAGGATGAATTAGGGACATACAAGAAGGTTCAGGAAATGTTCCAAGAGGACAAGGACATATGAATGGAATTCAAACTGGAAATCAAGTCAGCAGAGTGAATATGTACACTTCAGTTGGAGTAGGAGCATTCCTAAGAGAGAGAATACATTACAAAGGTCAGGGGTGAAAATCAGTATGCAGGAATTCCTGGGTGAATGCAGTGTGACCATAGGTGTTAATATCTATAAATTCAACATCATTTATTAAACTCCTCACCATGTGCCAGGCAGTATGCTACAAAATGACCAACCTATATGGGTAAATAGCAGGCAGGACATGAACCTGTGTGAGACCAGAACAGGAAAGAGATGCAGAAGGGTCTCACATCACGTTAAAGCCTACTTCACAATAGCATGGGCAAACATTGGAAGGCCTTTTGAACCAGTGAGTGATGCAGCTGGATTCGAGCTTGAGATGATAGCTGTATGGGGTTATCAGTGTGGGAAGTGGATTGAAGGGAACAAGAGTGGCAGCAGGATGTTATTGTCATGATGTGGGTGTGAAAGGATGGAGCCTGAACTCTGGTGGTGCCAGTGACGATGTTGAAGGTGGTAGGCACTGCTGAGTCTGGATCCACTTCCTTCACTCCTCCAGTGTCTCCTAGCTCTGTGTCTGGGCTACAAACAGCTCAGAGCTCAAAGCCCCACCTTCTCTGTACATTTGCACCAGAACAAAATTATAGGCTATACCCACCACTGTGGGACACGGTAGCAGCCAATAGACATCAGGCTGGTTCCTTTGCCTCGGGGTGGAGCCAGTCCTGTATCACGGTGTATACCCTAGATTCCTGTGGCATCAGGCTGAAGTCAATCCCCAGTTGGGGCCACACACTTCTTCCTATATCGTAGTAGCTTCCCTCAACCCTTCTCCTTATAAATCACTTTCATGAGAATCCCCATCTCAGAGTATGCATTTGGGAACCCAACTTAACACAGAGACATAGGAAACTTTAAGAAATATCTAAGTATATAAACAGAAGAACTTGACATGGGATGAAGATTTGATAGAGAAGTCATGAATGAAAACCAGACTCTTCTTTAAATTACTGGGAGGAGGGAAGCCCTGGTGGCGCGGTTTAGTGCTGCCTGCAGTCCAGGGTGTGATCCTGGAGACCTGGGATGGAGTCCCACATCGGGCTCCTTGCATGGAGCCTGCTGCCTCTGCCCTCTGCCTTGTCTCTGCCTCTCTCTGTATGTCTCTCATGAATAAATAAAATCATAAATAAATAAATAAATAAATAAATAAATAAATAAATAAATAACTGGGGGAGGAGTTAGAACAGAGAAAATGAGTCTTTTTTTGACAGCTCAAGTGGTTTCTACCTCTTTGTACTAAAGGGTTAATGTTGAATTGCCTAAGAAAATGTAATGTTCCCCCTCAAAGGCAGGTGACCTGAGAGAAGGGGCTGATTTTCCTCAGTACTCACTCCCACCATCCTCTTTGCTCCTACACCTATAACAAGACACAAAACACAACAACCTTTAATAGTGAGGTACAAAGTGTAACTCATGAACACAGTACACCCCAAAATAAATGTTTTCTAATGTATGAAGAAAAAAATTGGATAATCATGAAATAAAGTTCAATCAAGCCAAATTTCTTGATATTGGTTCACTAAGCAGAGATTCTTCATGTAACATTATAGCTGGGGGACTGAGGTAAAGCTAATGGTATATCTGCTTGGTTGGTGGCTAAAGCATGAATCTAAAGGGGGCCCAGTGTAAGCAAAGTAGAAATGCCAGATTTGCCTTGATGTAATGTAGAGGGACACATTGAAAGATATGGGGATATCGGAATGTTAGAATGGATTGTCATAAAAAAATGGATTGTCGTTTCAGGGAGGGTCAAGAAGACATACCTTTCTTTTGAAAAATTTATTTATTTATTCATGAGAGACACAGAAAGAGAGGCAGAGACATAGGCAGAGGAAGAAGCAGGCTCCCTGCAGGGATCCAAATGCAAGACCCAAGATGGGGACCCCAGTTCATACCCTGAGCTGAAGGCAGACCCTAAACCACTGAGCCACCCAGATGTCTCTAGGTGTCATACCTTTCGTCATGACCAGAGAACTAAATTTTCAGGCTAGTGCCAGCATCTTTGAAAAACTGTTCACTGTTGTCTGTAGGCCAGACCTTTAGTGTTGCTAAACTGGAAAATCCCAATGCAATGGGAGTGTTTTGATGCCAGATAACAGTTACCAAGTGGTAGCACTGAAGCTTCTTAAAGGCAAGGTGGGCATGCTTTCCATAAAGGACAGAAGAATCAAAATAACAATGAGAATAATTAATACAAGCAGATTTACAGTGCTGGCTCTGTCATGTTGGTGCTCCTAGAAGTGAAATAGGGAAGAAAATTATAGAAGCCTTGATCTGTGTTAGCAAAAATGTACAGGCTTAGTAAACTTAATCATAAAAGAGAGATTCGTGGGATCCCTGGGTGGCTCAGCGGTTTAGCGCCTGCCTTCAGCCCAGAGTGTGATCCTGGAGTCCCAGGATGGAGTCCCACATTGGGCTCCCTGCATGGAGCCTGCTTTCCCTCTGCCTGTGTCTCTGCCTTTCTCTCTCTTCTGTGTCTCTCATGAATAAATAAATAAAATCTTAAAAAAAAATAAAAAGAGAGAGATTCGTGATCTTGCAATTAATTCCCAGATGGAACCAGTCTATAAACTCAAAATTCCTAGAACAAAGGGAAGATCGAATCCCCTTGAGGCAGCACCCTGGGACATTGCTAAAAATGTATATATTAATCTTTTTCACCGCATTCCCCAAATGAGGCCTATGGCCTTTTTGTCTGTCAATTTGTGCATTGAGGAATAGAAAAATATCTAGACCTTCAAGGACTGCTGGACACTGGTTGTGACCTGAAACTGATTCCAGGAAACCCAGAACAACAGTGTTCCCCTAGATAGAGCAGGAGTTTCCAGAGGACAGGTGGTCATTGGAGTTTTAGCTCAGGCCAAGTTTGCAATGGGTCCAGTAGGTCACTGGACTCATTCTTTGGTACTTCTCCACCTTCAGAATGCATAATCTGAAGAGATATCTTTGCAACTGGCAAACTTGCAATTTGACATGCAGACTGAGGGCTATTATAGTGAAAGCCAAATGGAAACCTCTAGATTTGCCTCTACCTAGGAAAATAGTAAAGAAAAAGCAATACCACATCCCTGGAGGAATCATGGTGATTAGAGCCACCATCAAGGACTTGAAAGATATAGAGGTAGTGATTCCCATAACATACACATTTAACTCACTTATTTGGCCTTCACAGGAGATAGATGGATCTTGGAGAATGACAGTTCATACTTATAACTTAACTAGGTGGAGACTCCAAGAATTGCAACTGCTGTACCAGATGTGGTTTTGTTGCTTCGGTAAATTAACATATTCTTTGGTACCTGGTATGTAGCACATGATTTGACACATGTCTTTAAGATCCACTAGAGGCAATTTGATTGCAGCTTACAAGGCCAGCAATATGCCTTCACTGCCCTCCCTCAGAGTTGTGTCAACTCTCTGGTACTATGCCATAATTCAGTTCATAGAGATCTCCATTGTATTTTATTCTTCTAGATAACCATACTGGTCCATTATATTGATGACAAAACACTGATTGGATCTAGAGGTCAAGGTGTAAATACTCTAAGATTTATTAGTAGGACATTTCTGTATCAGAGGATGGAAAGTAAATACAATTGAAACTCAAGTAACTGAAACTCAGTAAAATGTCCACGATCCAAGGGGGATAAAGCATATAAGGATAGTTCTTTTGAAGTAAATATAAAATAGGATAAAAACAGAGGGGGAGACAAACCGTAAGAGAATCTTAACTATACAGAAAAAACTGAAGGTTGCCAGTGTTGAGGTGGGGTACGCTATGGGCATTAGGGAGGCCATTTGATGTAAGGATCAGTGGGTGTTTTATGCAACTGATGAATCACTAATTTTTACCCCAAAATTAATAATACACTATATGCGGAGGGAGAGGCAAGATGGCAGAAGAGTAGGGTCCCCAAGTCACCTGTCCCCACCAAATTACCTAGATAACCTTCAAATCATCCTAAAATCTATGAATTCGGCCTGAGATTTGAAGAGAGAACATCTGGAATGCTAGAGAAGTGAAGAGTGAGAAGAGTTCACGCTTCTATCAAGGTAAGAAGACGGGGGGAAAAAAGAAATAAAGAAACAAAAGGCCTCCAAGGGGGAGGGGCCCCGCGAGGAGCCGGGCGGAGGCCGGGGCGAGTGTCCCCAGGACAGGAGAGCCCCGTCCGGAGAGCAGGAGCTGCACCGACCTTCCCGGGGGAAAGGGGCTCGCAGGGAGTTGGAGCAGGACCCAGGAGGGCGGGGATGCCCTCGGGCTCCCTGGGACACTAACAGACACCTGCGCCCCGGGAGAGTGCGCCGAGCTCCCTAAGGGCTGCAGGGCGCACGGCGGGACCCGGAGCAGCTCGGGGAGCTCGGCGGCAGCTCCGCGGAGGGGGGGTGGGGCGGGAGCAGCTCGGAGGGGCTCGGGCAGAGGAAGAGGCTCCGTGCGGAGGGGCTATGGGGAGGGAGCAGCGGGGGAGGGGCTCGGGCGGCGGCTCCGCGGAGGGGGCTGCGGGGCGGGAGCGCGAATCCAACAGCGCAGGCCCCGCAGCACAGGGCGCCGGGACACAGCCCAGGATCTGGCCTCCCCGGGACAGGCAGAGCCCGGGAGGGCCCAGGACAGCAAGGACGCTCCTGCCCCAGCTGAGCAGATCTGCGGCCCCGCCCGGAGCCTCCAGGCCCTGCAGACGGAGAGCTCCGAGTTACTGGGGCTGAATCCAGGGCTCCAGAGCTGGCCCCGCCACTGGGTTGTTCCTCCTGGGGCCTCACGGGGTAAACAACCCCCACTGAGCCCTGCACCAGGCAGGGGCAGAGCAGCTCCCCCAACTGCTAACACCTGAAAATCAGCACAACAGGCCCCTCCCCCAGAAGCCAGCTAGACTGACAAGTTCCAGGGGAAGTCAAGGTTTAAAGTATACAGAATCAGAAGATATCCCCGTCTTTTTTTTTCTTTTTGATTTTGCTTTCTACCCTTTTTTCTTTCCTTTCTTTCTTTTTCTTTTCTCTTCCTTTTTTTTTTTCTTTTCTTTTCTTCCTTCTTTCTCTCCTCTCTTTTTCTCCTTTTCCCAATACAACTTGCTTTTGGCCACTCTGCACTGAGCAAAATGACTAGAAGGAAAACCTCACCTCAAAAGAAAGAATCAGAAACAGTCCTCTCTCCCACAGAGTTACAAAATCTGGATTACAATTCAATGTCAGAAAGCCAATTCAGAAGCACTATATACAGCTACTGGTGGCTCTAGAAAAAAGCATAAAGGACTCAAGAGACTTCATGACTGCAGAATTTAGATCTAATCAGGCAGAAATTAAAAATCAATTGAATGAGATGCAATCCAAACTAGAAGTCCTAACGACGAGGGTTAACAGGTGGAAGAACGAGTGAGTGACACAGAAGACAAGTTGATGGCAAAGAGGGAAACTGAGGAAAAAAGATACAAACAATTAAAAGACCATGAGAATAGATTAGGGAAATAAATGACAGCCTGAGGAAGAAAAACCTACATTTAATTGGGTTCCGAGGGCGCCAAAAGGACCAGAGGGCCAGAATATGTATTTGAACAAATCATAGCTGAAAACTTTCCTAATCTGGGAAGGGAAACAGGCATTCAGATCCAGGAAATAGAGAGATCCCCCCTAAAATCATAAAAACCGTTCAACACCTCGACATTTAATAGTTAAGCTTGCAAATTCCAAAGATAAAGAGAAGATCCTTAAAGCAGCAAGAGACAAGAAATCCCTGACTTTAGGGAGGAGTATTAGTAACAGCAGACCTCTCCACAGAGACCTGGCAGGCCAGAAAGGGCTGGCAGGATATATTGAGGGTCCTATGAGAAAAACATGCAACCAAGAATACTTTATCCAGCAAGGCTCTCATTCAAATAAGGAGAGATAAAGAGCTTCCAAGACAGGCAGGAACTGAAAGAAACCAGCTCTGCAAGAAATTTTAAGGGGGACTCTAAAATTCCCCTTTAAGAAGAAGTCAGTGGAACAATCCACAAAAACAAGGACTGAATAGATATCATGATGACACTAAACTCTATCTTTCATAGTAACTCTGAACGTGAACAAGCTAATGACCCCATCAAAGGCACAGGGTTCAGACTGGATAAAAAAGCAGGACCCATCTATTGCTGTCTACAAGAGACTCATTTTAGACAGGACACCTACAGCCTGAAAATAAAATTGGAGAACCATTTACCATTCAAATGGTCCTCAAAAGAAAGCAGGGTAGCCATCCTTATATCAGATAAACTAAAATTTACCCAAAGACTATAGTAAGAGATGAAGAGGACATATATCATACTTAAAGGATCTATCCAACAAGAGGACTTAACAATCTCAATATATATGCCCCGAATGTGGGAGCTGCCAAATATATCAATTAATAACCAAAGTAAGAATACTTAGATAATAATACACTTATACTTGGTGACTTCAATCTAGCACTTTCTACACGATAGGTCTTCTAACACAACATCTCCAAAGAAACGAGAGCTTTAAATGATACACTGGACAGATGGATTTCACAGATATCTACAGAACTTTACATCCAAACTCAATGAATACACATTCTTCTCAAGTGCACATGGAACTTTCTCCAGAATAGACCACTACTGGGTCACAAATCGGGTCTGAACTGATACCAAAAGATTGGGATCTCCCCTGCATATTCTCAGACCATAATGCCTTGAAATTAGAACTAAACCACAACAAGAAGTTTGGAAGGACTCAAACACGTGGTGGTTAACGACCTCCAGCTAAAAGATGAAAGGGTCAACCAGGAAATAAGAAGAATTAAAAAGTTTCATGGAAACTAATGAGAATGAAGATACAACCACTCAAAATCTTTGGGATGCAGCAAAAGCAGTCCTGAGGGGGAAATACATCACAATACAAGCATCCATTCAAAAACTGGAAAGAACTCAAATACAAAAGCTAACCTTACACATAAAGGAGCAGAGAAAAAACAGCAAATAGATCCTACACCCAGAGAAGAAGGGAGTTAATAAGATTCGAGCAGAACTCAACGGAATCGAGACCAGAAGAACTGTGGAACAGATCAACAGAACAGGAGTTGGGTTCTTTGAAAGAATTAATAAGATAGATAAACCATTAGCCAGCCTTATAAAAAGTAGAGAGAGAAGACTCAAATTAATAAAATCATGAATGAGAAAAGGAGAGATCACTACCAACACAAGGAATACAAACGATTTTAAAAACATATTATGAACAGCTAGTACGCCAATAAATTAGGCAATCTAGAAATGGACGCATTCCTGGAAAGCCACAAACTACCAAAACTGGAGGAAGAAATACAAAACCTGAACAGGCCAATAACCAGGGAGGAAATTGAAGCAGTCATCAAAAACCTCCCAAGACAAAAGTCCAGGGCCAGATGGCTTCCCAGGGGAATTCTATCAAACATTTAAAGAAGAAACCATACCTATTCTACTAAAGCTGTTTGGAAAGATAGAAAGAGATGGAGTACTTCCAAATTCGTTCATGAGGCCAGCATCACCTTAATTCCAAAACCAAAGACCCCACCAAAAAGGAGAATTACAGACCAATATCCCTGATGAACATGGATGCAAAAATTCTCAACAAGATACTAGCCAATAGGATCCAACAGTGCATTAGAAAATTATTCACCATGACCAAGTAGGATTTATCCCGGGACACAAGGCTGGTTCAACACTCGTTAAACAATCATGTGATTCATCATATCAGCAAGAGAAAAACCAAGAACCATATGATCCTCTCATTAGATGCAGAGAAAGCATTTGACAAAATACAGCATCCATTCCTGATCAAAACTCTTCAGAGTGTAGGGATAGAGGGAACATTCCTCGAATCTTAAAAGCCATCTACAAAAAGCCCACAGCAAATATCATTCTCAATGGGGAGACTGGGAGCCTTTCCCCTAAGATCAGGAACAAGACAGGGATGTCCACTCTCACCACTGCTATTCAACATAGTACTGGAAGTCCTAGCCTCAGCAATCAGACAACAAAAAGACATTAAAGGCATTCAAATTGGCAAAGAAGAAGTCAAACTCTCCTCTTGCCAATGACATGATTTACATAGAAAACCCAAAAGACTCCACCCCAAGATTGCTAGAACTCATACAGCAATTTGGTAGCGTGGCAGGATACAAAATCAATGCCCAGAAATCAGTGGCATTTCTATGCACTAACAATGAGACTGAAGAAAGAGAAATTAAGGACTCAATCCCATTTACAATTGCACCCAAAAGCATAAGATGCCTAGGAATAAACCTAACCAAAGAGGTCAAGGATGTACCCTAAAAACTATAGAACGCTTCTGAAAGAAATTGAGGAAGACACAAAGAGATGGAAAAATATTCCATGCTATGGATTGGCAGAATTAATATTGTGAAAATGTCAATGTTACCCAGGGCAATTTACACGTTTAATGCAATCCCTATCAAAATACCATGGACTTTCTTCAGAGAGTTAGAACAAATTATTTTAAGATTTGTGTGGAATCAGAAAAGACCCCGAATAGCCAGGGGAATTTTAAAAAAGAAAACCATAGCTGGGGCATCACAATGCCAGATTTCAGGTTGTACTACAAAGACAGTGTGGTACTGGCACAAAAACAGACACATAGATCAATGGAACAGAATAGAGAATGCAGAAGTGGACCCTCAAATTTATGGTCAACTAATATTCGATAAAGGAGGAAAGATATCCATTGGAAGAAAGACAGTCTCTTCAATAAATGGTGCTGGGAAAATTGGACATCCACATGCAGAAGAATGAAACTAGACCCTCTCGCACCATACACAAAGATAACTCAAAATGGATGAAAGATCTAAATGGGACAAGATTCCATCAAATCCTAGAGAAGAACACAGGCAACACCCTTTTTGAACTCGGCCACAGTAACTCTTACAAGATACATCCATGAAGGCAAAAGAAACAAAAGCAAAAATGAACTATTGGGACTTCATCAAGATAAGAAGCTTTTGCACAGCAAAGGATACAGTCAACAAAACTAAAAGACAACCTACAGAATGGGAGAAGATATTTGCAAATGACGTATCAGATAAAGGGCTAGTTTCCAAGATCTATAAAGAACTTCTTAAACTCAACACCAAAGAAACAACAATCCAATCACGAAATGGGCAAAAGACATGAACAGAAATCTCACAGAGGAAGACAGAGACATGGCCAACACACATGAGAAAATGCTCTGCACACTTGCCATCAGGGAAATACAAATCAAAACCACAATGAGATACCACCTCACACCAGTGAGAATGGGGAAAATTAACAAGGCAGGAAACCACAAATGTTGGAGAGGATGCGGAGAAAAGGGAACCCTCTTACACTGTTGGTGGGAATGTGAAATGGTGCAGCCACTCTGGAAAACTGTGTGGAGGTTCCTCAAAGAGTTAAAAATAGACCTACCTGGACCCAGCAATTGTACTGCTGGGGATTTACCCCAAAGATACAGATGCAAGGAAACGCCGGGACACCTGCACCCCGATGTTTCTAGCAGCAATGTCCACAATAGCCAAACTGTGGAAGGAGCCTCTGTGTCCATCGAAAGATGAATGGATAAAGATGTGGTTTATGTATACAATGGAATATTAGCCATTAGAAATGACAAATACCCATCATTTGTTTGACGTGGATGGAACTGGAGGCTGTTATGCTGAGTGAAATAAGTCAGTCGGAGAAGGACAAACATATGTTCTCATTCATTTGGGGAATATAAATAATAGTGAAAGGGAATAGAAGGGGAGTGAGATGAAATGTGTGGGAAATATCAGAAAGGGAGACAGAACATAAAGACTCCTAACTCTGGGAAACGAACTAGGGATGGTGGAAGGGGAAGAGGAGGGCGGGGGGGGGTGAATGGGTGACCGGCACTGAGGGGGTCACTTGATGGGATGAGCACTGGGTGTTATTCTGTGTGTTGTAAATTGAATACCAATAAAAAGTAAATTTATTATTAAAAAATTAATAATACACTATATGCTAATTTGAACTTAATAAAACAAAAAAATATTTCTCTTTTAAGGAAAAGTGTATGTTGGTCCAACTATCCCTTCTGATACCAAAAGATGTACTATACACACTAGGTATCTTGGATAGGGAAGGCAATCCAAGAATCCAAGAGTCTTCATTTGGATATTTTACTCATGTCTATTTATTAAGTTACTCAAAAAGCTGCTAATTTGAGTGGAGCTCAGAAAAAAGAAATGTCTCTGTCTCATATCGAGACTGTGGTGTAAGCTACTATTCCACATGGGTGCTATGATTCAGCACATCCAATGGTGCTTGATATGTCAATGGTAGAAAGGGATGCTGCTGGAGTCTTTGGCAGTCCTCCATGTATGAACTGCAGGGCAGGCCCTTAGGATTTTGGAGCAAATTCCTGACGTCCTCTATAGGCAACTACTCTCCTTTTGAGAAATGCCTCTTGCCTGCTACTGGGCCTTGGTAGAGACTAAACGCTTAACCATAGGTCACCAATTCTCTGTGAAACCTAACTACTCATCTTGAACATGGTGTTTTCTAACCCCCAAAACCATAAAATTGGGAATGCCGTGCAACAGTCCATTATCAAATAGAATAGTCTTCATTTATATATGATTTTGCCTTCCATGGTTGCTATTACCTGATGTTCAGAAGCAGATGATCCTTCTGAGATATGTTCAGAAGGTCTTTAGTGGCCTAAGCTACCTCACCATGTATGTGTTATTCATAGCACTTCATCTCACTAGGACAGCATTTTGTCATCTCACATTATCATAAGAAGGAAGGTGAGTACAGTACAATCAGGTATTTTGATAGAGACAAAGACCATATTCACATAATTTGTATTACTATACTGTTGTGGATTTTTGTATTTTATTATTGCTGTTGTTAATCTCTTACTGTGCCTAGTTTATAAATTAAACGTCATCACAAGTATGTATGTATAGAAAAGCAAAGTATATATAGGATTCAGTACTCTACACAGTTGCAGACATCCACCTAGGATCTTGAAACACATCCCTTCACACCAATATAAGGACTGATTACCATATATGTGATCTGGCCCAAGCAAGAACTGCAGAAAATTCATATGAAGAAGTAGCCAAATGCTCACAGTCTCTACTTTTTGCTATGATACCTTCTCTCTACCTGACTGAGCCCAAAACCTTGTTGGGGGATCACTTTATTGAACTGACAAAAGAGGAAAAGATTTGGTTTGGTATACAGAAAGCCTCAGCAGTGATATGTGGGTAGAGCTCAAAAGTAAATAGATGTAGCACTACAGCCCCATTCTGAAAAATCCACAAAGGTCTGTAGTGAAGGGCAATTCTTTCATGGGGAGAACTAACTTAAGCAATGAACCTGGTGTTCACTTCCTTGGAAAGAGAAAAGGCCAGATGTAACAATGTATACTGATTCATGTGCTTGGGCCAAGGATTTAGTTGAATGATCAGGGACATGAAGAAAACACTATTGGAAAATTGGTAACAACAAGAAAATTTGAGGAAGAGATATATTTACATGCCTTTCTGAATCAGTAAAAACACACAAGATATTTACGTCTCCCGTGAATGCTCATCAAAGAATGATCAGCGGAGGAGGATTTTAATTTTAATTTTAACTTGGTTAGTGGATAGAGTGACACATTTCGTGCATACTACTCAGCCTCTTTACCTACCACTTCTCTCATCACCCATTGGGCTCATGAACAAAGTGGCCCTGGTGGCAGGCATGGAGGTTGTACAGGAGTTCAACAATATGGAGTTCACTGACCAAAGTTATCCTTACCATGACCACTGCTAAGTGCCCAATCTTCCAGCAGCAAAAGCAAGCCCCCCATAGGACATGATTCCATGTCATGATGAGCCTGGATATAGGTTCATTACATTGTTGCTTCCATAATAGAAGTGCAGTAGCTAATGGCATAGAGACTTTCTTTGGATACAGATTTGCCTTCTCTGCATGCAACTCTTCTGCCAAAACTACCATCCAAGGATGTAG
Source organism: Canis lupus familiaris (assembly GCF_011100685.1). Lineage (NCBI taxonomy): Eukaryota > Metazoa > Chordata > Mammalia > Carnivora > Canidae > Canis > Canis lupus. The sequence goes on from NW_023331613.1 coordinate 34,087, forward strand.
AGAACTTTTAATCCACCATTACAGTATTGCACACAGCATTGGGTCTGATCCATTAACTCAATTCACATCCAATGCAGTGTCACAGTCGTCCCATGCTCATGGAATTCACTGGCCTTACTACATTTCATACTATCTTGAAGCAATTGCCCTGATAAGATGGTGCAGTGAACTTTTGCAGAATTAGTTATACTACCAGCTAAGTAACAATACTTTCCAGGGCTGGAGCAAGCATGTTCAGATCTCTGGAAGGCCATATATGCTCTGAATCAGCACTCATTACATATTGTTCTTCCTCCCAAATAAAGTTCTGTAACCAATAGATAGAAATGGAAGAGGCACCATTCATATTATCGTTAGCGACCCACCAGCAAAATGTTTGCTTCCTGTTCCAATTAACTTATGTTCTTCTTGCTTTGAAGTCTTTATTCCAAAGGGAGAAATGCTCCCAGCAGAAGACACAACAAAATTCAACTGAACAAAGAGATGAGACTGCCTTCTCACCCCTGGGCTACTCATGACTTTGAATGAATAGGCAAAGAAGTAAGTTGCTGTGCTGGCTGTGGGGATTGATCCTGGCGACCAAGGGAAATTGGACAACTACTCCTGAATGGAGTTAAGGAAGAGTATAGAAGAATACAGGAGATCCTGTAGGACCACCATTAGTGCCACCAACTCTGTGATAAGGTCAATGGAAAGCTACAGCCATTGAGACAGAATTACCAATGACCCAGACACTTTAGTAATGAAGTTCTTTGTCACCCCACCAGCTTAGGAACTATGACCAGCTTGGTACTTGCTGAAAGCACATTCAATACAAAATGATTAACAGGAGAAAACAGGTATAAATATTAACTATGATCATGTGATTGTTACAGAAGTGAAGACTGTATTATTGTATTTGCTCTTTATATTTGTGTGTGAATATATTAAAAAAAATTTTTTTAGTTTCTTTTCTTTCTTTTCTAATTACCTTATCGTGTAACTGAAGATAAATTGGCTTTCTACCATAGGATGGTAGTATCTCTATTTTCCATTATAGTATTCAACTGACTGAATATCAAGGACAAAGTAAAAATCACCCCAAACATCAAACATCACATTCCCTTTTTTTTTTTTTTGGTATTTTGATTCATTTTCAATTGTATGTATGCAGGTTAGTTGTATGATGTTAGGTGGAATTATGACCTTGTGTTGTCTTTATTTTGAGATCAAGTAGAGTTTAAGGAGATGTGTATAGGTGCTAGGTGGATAGGCAATGAACTTGTACTGGCTAATTTTATGTGTCAACTTGCTGGGCCACAGGGTGCACAAATATTTCTTTGACTATTGCTTTGGGTTGTGACTATGAGACTTTTCTGGATGATAGTAACTTTTGAATTGGCAGAAGAATAAAGTAGATTGCTCTCCCTGATGTAGGATTGTCATCAAACCAGATGAAGGCCTGAAAAATCACAAAACGCTAACCTCCCCTGAGTAAGAGGGAATTGTCCTACCTGGAGGACATCAGACTGAACCATTAGCTCTTCATGTCTGACGGCTTGTCACTTTCACATTAATTCTTCTTGATTCTCAGCTTCCTCCTGCCGATAGACTAAACTGGGACATCACCTCTTACCGGATTATAGCACTTTCTAGTCTTTAGACTCAAAATGGGACATAGACTTTGCAGTTCAGTTTTGCAGCATGTGAACAATGGAATATTATTCAGCATTGAAAAGGAAGGAGTTTCTGACCCATGCTACACACAGATAAACTTTGATGACATATTAATTGAAATAAGTTATCTATTTTTAATAAACATATATTTTATTCAGATCTATATTTTTAGGAAAACTGTGGAAATGATACAAAGTTCCCATATACTCTGCTCTCAGTTTCCCCATTTACCATCCTAAATAACGTGGCACATTTTTCACAAATATGAACACACTAGTTTTAACTAACAACTGTACTTTATTTGTTTACTTTGTTTTTAACCAATGCTATTTTTCATTGCCAGAATCTCAGCCAGCATACCACGTTGCATGCAGTAGTCATGTCTTCTTCTCCACCTCCAGACATAACAGTTTCTCCTAATGTTCTTTTCTTTCTTTATTTCAGGTATGATTACATACAGCACTAGTAGTCTCAGGTGTATAGTATAATGATAAAACAATTCTATAGCTTACTCAGTGCCCATTACAATATGTGTAGTCTTAACTTTTCTTGAGCTTTAAAATATTTATTTATTGTTTGTTTGTTTATTTATTTATTTATTTATTTATTTATTTATTTATTTATGAGATAGAGTGTGTATGTGTCTGTATGTGTGTGCAATCAGTGGGAAGTGCAGAGGGAGAGAGAGGGTGAGGCAGAGAAGCAGACTCCAAGCTTATTGTAGAGCACTACTTGGGCTGGATCCTAGTACCTTGAGATCATGCCAAAACAAGAGTGGGAGGCTTACCCAACAGAGCAACCCGGGGGCTCCTCACATTTTTTTTTTTTCATGAACTTGACAGTTTTAAGGAGAACTACGCCAACATTTTATAAAAGCTTCACATAGAGTTTGTCTGGTACTGTACTCAGGATTAGACTTGGGTTGTGGGTTATGGGACAAAGGTTACTGGAA
>NW_023331614.1:0-36682 GCF_011100685.1 Canis lupus familiaris
GTCTTCCTAGAGAATAGAACAAACAATTGGCTGTAGAAAGGTAGAAAGATTATGCAGCACTGGTGAATTACTTAAGGTTTGCTGTCTTAAATTTAAAGCACACCCCACCCAGCACAATTAATGCCTATGAAGCAGATGGGATTTGTGTAACTGAGTCTGTGGTTTTGCCACTCCAGCATGATGGAAGGAAAGGGGAGCAAAGAAATCAAGGGTGTGTGCAAGGAGTGGTCATCATTATGGGTTATGGAATCCAAGCTTAATAACAGAGGAAATAAGAAAAGGTAAACATTAAAATGGTTTTGAAACAGGCAATATAACATTTATTGCATGAAAAAATCATCCCATTAAAATCACTAAATATTCTGAAGGAGATAAAACATTTTTAAAATGCAAGACTGTGCTCACAATATGTAGAGTTAACCCACAGAAGCCAGAACTGAAAAGTGAACTGAACCAAAATGACACGATAGAATGACCAGGATATACTACAGATACTTCACACCTCAAGTTTTAGTTTCAATGCCCATATTTGGGAAGGGGAGAAAAAATATGGTAGAGATGAAACTTAGACTACCACATGAAATTTAGAAACTTTCAGGGTCTATATCTTAGTGAAAAAGTCAATTGACAAAAAAAAGTCAATTGACAAAGTAAATAAACAAATAATTTGAAGTAATAAAAAATAATAAAAATCTGATCTCTGCTGAGATTGAAAAATATAGATTTATAATTTATAGCCAACTAAATGACATTTCAAGATCAAGGATAACATAGACATTTTTCATATGAACAAAAGCAGAGATGCTTGTTATTTACTTCAAGAACACAGAAAACAAACCCAGAGAAAATATGAAGTCCTATAATGGTGATTAAAGAATCAAATGTAGAGTAAATATGAACAAAATTTGCTATATACAGCAAAATAATAACATCCAAGAAAGGATGCAGTTAAATCTCTATACAATTAAAATGTTTAAAAGCAATTAACATGCACATTGAAGGAAGGTGACTGGAATTAAAGTGCTTCTTATTTCTTTAGAAAAAGTAGAGACATTGATTAATTTTTGATTTTAGTAAATGAAATGTGTATTGTTAAAATTTCAAGACTGAGTACAGTCTAAAAGTACAGACAAAACAGCACTGAAGCATTTAATATGAAAAAGCAAGAAGAAAGATGAAGTGCACAAGAAAATAGAACAAAGAAAGCACAAAAGGGGCTAGATTTAATTCCAAATATATTAGAAATAATAAATGTCAATAGAAATAATAAATGTAAATGGACCAAACTCATCAGGTAAATTGAGATACACAGTTGCCCATTAAACACATTAGAGGTTAGGGCAGCAACCCCCTTGCAGTCAAAATCCAGGTTTAACTTTTGACTCCCTCAAACTGTTAAGTATGAATAGTGCACTGTTGACTGGAAGCCTTACTGATTACATAGTTAATAAACCTCTATTCTGTATGGTACTTGTATTATAGACTATATTCTTACAATAAAGTAAGCTAGAGAAAGAAAATGCTATTTAAAAAATTATAAGGAAGAGGAAATACATTTATTGTATTATACTGTATTTATATAAAAAATTCTGTAGGTGGACATGTGCAGGCCAAACCTGTGTTGTTCAAAGGTCAACTGCATATTGGGAAAAAATATAGCTATATGTCATTTCGATACCCTTTTAAGATAAAAACAGATGTTTTGAAAAGGGAAAGACTGAACAAAGATAGATAGATGATAGATAGATATACATATATGTAAATATTAACTAAAAGAAATTGTAGCAGCTACATTAATATCAGACAATATAGTTATTAAAATGAAAAGGATTATCAGGAGTGCCTGGAAGGCTTAATCCATTAAGTGACTGACTCTTGGTTTCAGCTCAGGTCGTGATCTCGGGTTCATGAGACTGAGCCCCATGTGGAGCCCTGCATTAGACTCCACCCTGCGTTGGGCTCTGCCCGCTTAACAGGAAGTCTGCTTAGGATTCTCTCTCTCTCCCCCTCTGCCTCTCCCCCATTCTGTCTCTAAAATAAATGAATCCTTAAGAAAAAAATAAAATGAAATGAATTATCAGGGAAAAGAAGATTACTACCTATTGGTGTGGTTCCTGAAAGTGATAATGGACTATCCGTGAAGAGAAAAACTATGTTTGGCAAACATTTAGGTGAATTCTTTAGAGGTATAGCAGCCATCCACTACACTGTTTGTTGGTAAGCATATCAGAGAAGTTGAAGTTTTGAGAGAATGTGGCCACATAGCTGTCTTTACAGCCCATGATTCAGAGTGGGCAAGGAAAAGGAAGCTATACATAAGGCTACATAAGCTCTACATATACATATACATACACATGTACATAACCTATACATAAGTCATACATAAGGCTATATGTAGAGCAGAATATGAGCATATTTCAATCTGATTATAACTGAAAAATTCATATATGAGACTTCTAAGAAGTAGAACTAACATTATAGTTTGAAATGTTTCTTTACCTTAGGCTTGCAAAATGACAAAATTAAAGCGAGAATAAACATTTTCAGGGAAGTGAAAGATTTCTTAAGTAAATTTTTCTATAAACAGGATGAAATGAATTAATGGAGCTCATTTACTGAGGTTGCTTAGGCACACGAATCTCGTGTTCCTTTTGGAATGCTATTATAATGATAATAGTGGATACTCTTTCCTTGAGGCATTTTTGAGTGCCACTTTTTGGTGTGAAAGAGCCTCCAGATATCAGAAGAAAATAGTGATTTGCCCTGAATATTTTTACATTTACTTTTCTCTTTGAATTAGTAGAAAAATATAAGCATCCTTTGAAACACGTTGTTTCTAATTTCTAATCTTAAGATAATTGTTGTTCAATGTGAAGTCATTAGAAAGGGAGTAGTGAGGGGTGCCTGAATGGCTCCATGGGTTAAGTGGCTGACTTTGGCTCAGATCATGATCTCAGGGTCCTGGGATCAAGTCCCTTGTCAAGCTCAATGCTCAGTGGGAAGTTTTCTTCCTCTGCTCCTTCCCCTTCTCATGTTCTCTCTCTTTCAAATAAATAAGTAAAATCTTAAAAAACAAGAATGGAGTGGAAAATATATATTTAAATTTTATCACATGAGAAATTAGATGTTCTTTTTCTCCAAAATAAATATAAAATAAAATAAATGGATACCAAACATAATCTAAAAAGTAATTGTCCCAAACTTTACTTTGCTTCAAGTTTTCTTCAACATATAAAAATTAGAGTCTGATTTTGTTCTGAATGATGACAATAGTAAAATAGAGTTAAAAAGCGAAATGAATTTATGGGAGGTAGGCAGTTTTCAGGCTCAATTTCTTTATGTGTTAAATCATCAGTGGTCTTTAATAATTACAAAATGAGTCCAAATAATATTTGCTATATTATATGATATTATTTTTAACTGCAGTGATCTTCATGGCTTATCACCCATGCAAGTAACAAAGAATCACATATGGGAGCCATCATAGCTTAAAGTATAAAAAAAATCCAGTCATTCAACTTTTTTTTTCAGTCATTCAACTTATGTGAACATAGCTCAAAAGGAAATATTAGTTTCCTTTCTTGAAATGGGAGGAATTATATATATTTATGGGACATAGTTATTTTTCCTCTGGTTATTCAGTGAAGTATTAAAAACCAAATGTTCAGATAAATATTTCTCAGCTTAGTCAATGTAATTATTAAACAGATATTTCACATACTTTATTAAGACTTTTTATAAGAAATATACATATTCTTACTAAGCACTGTTTGTGACTATTTTTTTAAGATTTATTTATTTGAGAGAGAGTGAGAAAGCAGGGGGGGTGCAGGAAAAGCAGACATTCCACTGAGCAGGGAGCCTGATATGGGCTCCCTCCCAGGACCCTGGGATCATGACCTGAGCCAAAGGTAGACGCTTAACTGACTGACCCCAGGAACTCTGGTTTGTGACTTTATTAGCTGAAAAAACCTTTATTGACTTTATTAATTGAAAAAAAACAATGTCACATTTTTAGTGTTTTGACACAATCTCTCAGAAATCTAAATTGTACTTGCTACCACTTGTCTTCTTTATAACAAGTCCGAAATTTTCTTTTTCATTGAAATAATTGTAAAGTTTATATTCTCTAAAAAGACTTTACAAATTAGAAAAAAAGCATTTTCTAGAATAATACTTTGAAACATTAATACATGTTGCTTTTACTTCCTTGGTTTTGTCCATGGGAAATTATAATAAGGATGAATGTAGATTAAGGAAAAAAAAGTTCTGGCTTATTTTACTCAAAAAGTCTGTTTTGGGACTTCTTTTTTTTTCCATTTAAGATATAGAAAGTCCCAAGAGACAATTGCTCACATCCTAAAATGCAAAATGAGATAATCCACAAAATAAGACATATTGCTAAATTATCAGCTAGTTTTGGGATGCAAAGAAAGCTAATTGTGCTGATTTCCCAGAAAGCAAATCAACTCTTTTTTAAAAAAAGAGAGGACAACAGCTTAAATCATCGTTAGACATGCAAAAATAAATCAGAGAAGTCAATCATAAGTGAGAGTATGGAGAAACTAGTAGAAACTTCTAACAGAAGTGTAAGAAACCAGATTGAGAGACTGAAATTCCTGGAAGTTCCAGATACAAGGAGTCATGAACCCCCCCCTCCCAATGTTCTCTTAAGGTCAAACAAATAGAGATTGTTTTTCAATGATTGGAAATAGAGCAGGGAAATAAAACATTCCTCCACGAGGTGCACAAGATATTTCACAAGTGAAATATAGGAGTGTGCAGAAAGAAGAAGGAAGGCAAGAATCTGAAAAAAATCTTTCACGGGACACTAATTCTCACAGAATGCAAAGCAGCATTTCAAAAATGCCATTTGAAAATCTGTGGTTGTGATGAAGGAACTGCATTTGTGAAAGATTTTGGGTAGCATAGAATTAAAATATAGGACAAGAAAAACAAAAGTATAGGAAAGGAAATGTAATAAACAAAATTCTTAAAGTGTTGTGAGATAATATAAAAGAGTATATATTTGAAGTATATAATACAGTATATAATATATGGCACATTATAATGTGACTAGATATAATACAGAATATATTATTTTGACTCTAAATAGGTATATTATTTGAAGGTAATCTGTTATAAGTTAAAAATATATATTGTGTGCAGCCAGGTTGCTCAGTGGTTTCCTGCTGCCTTTGGCCCAGGCGTGATCCTAGAGACCCAGGATCGAATCCCACATCAGTTTCCCTGCATGGAGACTGCTTCTTCCTCTGCCTCTGTCTCTGCCTCTCTCTTTTTTTCAGCTATGATTTGTTCAAATACATATTCTGGACCTCGGTCCCTTTTGGCGCCCTCGGGGAACCCCAAACAAATGTATATTTTTCTTCCTTAGGCTGTCACTTATTTCCCTTAATCTATCCTCATGATAGATTTTTTTGTCTTTGTTTTTGTTTGTCTCTTTTTTCCTCAGCTTCCCTCTTTGTCATCAACTTGTTTTCTATGTCAGTCACCTCGTTCTTCCACCTTGTTAACCCTTGTCATTAGGACCTTAATTTGGATTGCATCTGATTTAATATTATTTTTAATTTCTGCCGGATTAGATCTAAATTCTGCAGTCATGAAGTCTCTTGAGTCCTTTATGCTTCTTCTAGAACCACCTGTAGCTTTATAATGGTGCTTTCTGAATTGGCATTCTGACATTGAATTGTAATCCAAATTTTGTAACTCTGTGGGAGAGAGGACTGTTTCTGATTCTTTCTTTTGAGGTGAGGTTTTTCTTCTAGTCAGTTTGCTCAGTGCAGAGTGGGCAAATCAAGTTGTATTGGGGAAAAGGAGAAAAAGAGAGAAGATAAAGAAGAAAGAAAAGAGAAAAAAGAGAAGAAAATAAAAAAAGGATAAAAATGAAAGAAGGAAGGGGGCAGGAAGCAAACATAAATCAAAAAAAACAAAAATCAAGGGGGGAGTATCCTCTGATTCTGTATGCTGTAATCCCTCAACTTCCCCTGGAACTTTCCAGTGCTGCTTGGTCAATAATCTGTTTTTCCCCTGTCCTCTCTACCTGGTCTTCTGGGGAGGGGGCCTGCTGTGCTGATTTCAGGTGTTAGCACTTGGGGGAGCTGCTCAGTCCCCTGCCTCGTACAAGGGCTCAGTGAAAGATGTTTAAGCTGTTTATCTGGTGAGGCCACTGTGAGGCTCAGTGGGGGTTGTTTACCCCATGAGGTCCCCAGGAGGAACAGCAGCAGCGGGCGGCAGCCAGCTCTGGAGCCCTGGAGTCAGCTCCAGCAGAAACTCCAGAGCTCTCAGTCTCCAGGGTCCTGGAGGCTCTCGGGGCGTGGATGCTGATCTGCCCAGCTTGGCACCACCCGGCGGCAGGAGCATCCTCGCTGTCCTAGGCCCTCCCAGCCTTTGCCTATTCCGGGGGGGGGGGGGGAGTGCCGGATCCTGCGCCATGTCCTCGGCACCATAGGCTCCCAGGCCTGTGCTGTGGGAATTGCGCTCCTGGCCCGCAGCCCCCTCCGCTGGCAGCCTCTGACCGAGCCCCTCTGAGCTGCTCCCGGGTCCAGCCAGGCACACGCTGCAGCCGTTTAGGGAGCTCAGCCAGGGGTGTGGGTGCTCTCCCGGGGGCTCAGGTGCTCTGTTAGTGTCCCTGAGAGCCTGAGGGTATCCCTGCCCCTCCTGGGATCCTTCTCCAACTCCCTGCGAGCTCCTTTCAGTCCAGGAAGATTGGTGAAGCTCCTGCTCCTCCAGGACGGGGCTTTCCTGGGGCCTTCCGGTCCTGGGGGCACCCATCCCAGCCTTAGTCGGGCTCCTCGTGGGGGGCCCCACCCCTTGGACGCCTTTTGTTTCTTTATTTTTTTGTTCCCCCATCTTCCTACCTTTTTTTCAAATAGTAAATTTATTTTTTGTTGGTATTCAATTTGCCAACATACAGAATAACACCCAGTGCTCATCCCATCAAGTGCCCTTCTTCCTACCTTGATAGAAGCGTGTACTCTTCTCACTGTAGCATTCCAGCTGTTCTCTCTTTAAATCTCAGGCTGAATTCATAGGTTTTCAGGATGATTTGAAGGTTATCTATGTAATTTGGTGGGAACAGGTGACTTGGGGGACCCTACTCTTCCGCCATCTTGCCCCACCTAGGCTTCTCAAAATTTAATGTGAATAGGTGTGACCACAGAACTTTTTTTTATTCGTTTATTCATGAGAGACGCAGAGAGAGAGAGGCAGAGACAGAGGCAGAGGGTGAAGTAGGCTCCATGCAGGGAGCACGATGTGGGACTTCCATCCCAGGACTGCAGGATCACACCTTGAGCCAAAGGCAGACCCTCACTCACTGAGCCACCCAGGCAACCATGACTGCAAATCTTGAAAATATGCAGATTTCAATCTAGTTAGTCAGAGGTCGGGCTGAAATTCTGCATTTTTAATGAATTCTTGGAGAGTGCTGACAATGTGGGTCTACAGACTATACTTTGAGTAGCAAGTTTATATACAACCATTTTTAGTTCATGATGTTTTTAATTAAGTGACATTTACTAATGTTTGTAACAGATAGTAGCTAAGTTCAATCACACAAATAAAAAGCCTCTTTAAAACATCTCCCATACCTTAATAACACCCACGTTATATATCTTACCATAAGAATGAGCAAAGAAAGGCAGTCGCGGTAGCCCAGAGGGTTAGACCCGTCTTCCGCCCAGGGTGTGATCCTGGAGATCCGGGATCAAGTCCCATGTCAGTCTCCCTGCATGGAGCCTGCTTTTCCCTCTGCCTGTGTCTCTGCCTCTCTCTCTCTATGTCTGTCATGAATAAATAAATAAAATATTACAAAAAAGAATGAGCAAAGAAATAAATCTGAGCAGTCCTGACCCTTGCTCCAAAAGTACAGAACATGAATTCTCTTAGATAGGCTAAGGCCTATGTGTCCACATGTGTTAGGTGTCTTTGACCCAACAGCTGTCACTAACTACATCCAATGCTCAGGAAACAGTGGGGTAAATGATCGAATAGTCAACAAGGCTAAAAGTCAAGCGTAGATACAGAAATTGATGTAGAGTGATTTTTGCCACTGGAACTTAAACTGGCTGTGTATTCCTCTCCTCTAATCAGAAGCAGCTTCCCTTCCAGCTGTACCAGATCTTCCGTTTATTCACTTTGTACTTTAGTAGCAAGTGTCCTTAGTGAAAACTTCATTTCCCAGCATATCTTCAGGGATCTCCATTAGACTGTTAACAGATTATCACCATCTGTTGGTGATTATTTCACTATGTAACAGCCCTGATCTAAGAGACGTGTCCTCTTTCACCAGCAGAGCGATACCTGGGGACAACTAGGTCAGGCTCAAGAGGAGATGCAAAAATTACAGCTGGGTGTAGATAATCAATATTAAAACAGCCGGCCGGTTTCTACTTCTATTCTACACAATTCTTTTGCAAAATGGAGACGATAGAGTCCTTTTCACATTTCTATTTTCTGGAATCTGAAACAGATTCAAGAACAAAAGAGAACCAATGTCATTATATGTATATGCCCATTTGGGGGCATGTACACTACTGATAACATTTGGAATATGATTGTACATTAAATAAGAAATAATTCGTATGACATCTAAATAACTGCCCAAGAACCATCTGTCTATATTCGCTCATTAAAACTAAGTATGTTGAATTTCCAGTGATAGGTTTGTTGTAGGTATGGAGGCTATTGTAGGCATAAAGAATAAGGTCAAACAAATAGAATTTGTTTTTCAATGATTGGAAATAGAGCAGGGAAATAAAACATTGCTCCATGAGGTACACAATATATTTCACAAGGGAAATATAGCAGCCTGCAGAAAGAAGAGGGCTAGGCAAGAAATCTGAAAAAAAAATCTTTCAAGGTACACTAATTCTCACAGAATGCAAAGCAGCATTTCAAAAATGCCATTTGAAATCTGTGGTTGTGATGAAGGAACTGCATTTGTGAATGATTTTGGGTACATAGAATTAAAATATAGGACAGGAAAAAAGTATAGGAAAGGAAATGTAATAAACTTATAAAATTCTTACAATGGTTGTGTGATAATATAAAAGTAGTATATAATTTGAAGTATATAATACAGTATATAATATATGGTACATTATATATGACTATATATAATACAGAATATATTATTTGAACTCTAAATACTATATTATTTGAAGGTAATCTGTTATAAGTTAAAATATATATTGTGGGCAGCCAAGATGGCTCAGTGGTTTAGCACTGCCTTTGGCCCGGGGCGTGATCCTAGAGACCCAGGATCAAGTCCCACGTCAGGTTCCCTGCATGGAGCCTGCTTCTCCCTCTGTCTGTGTCTTTACCTGTCTCTGTGTATCTCATGAATAAATAAATAAAATTTAAAAAAAAATAAAAGTCAACATGACACATAAAACTAAATACAAAAAAAAGTTCCTTGATTCACCTAAATGATTCTAGGAATGGAAGAAAAAGAAAGAAAGAAGAAAGAAGAAAGAAAGAAAGAAAGAAAGAAAGAAAGAAAGAAAGAAAGAAAGAAATTACATTAAATATAAATGGGCTAAAAGGTAGAGATTTCTAGGCTTAATAAAAACACAAAACCAAACATGTAATATTTACAAGAAAAATATTTAAATTTAGATTGTGGTAAACAGACTCCTAAAGTAGTCCTATGATTCTTGTCCCCTTGGTCTCACACCCCTGTGTGAACTCTTTTCTTTGAATATGTGTGTGATTTGCTTCTAAACCATAGAATACAGCAAAGATAATGGCATAGAATAGATTTGAAAATTGCTATCAATGAATTTTACCTAATTGATATTCATAGACTATAGATAGGTACTTATTGTAGCATTCCCAAATAAACAAGGAGCATTCACCAAGACAGACCATATTATAGCTTATAAACATGTCTCAGTACATTTCAAAGAATGGAAGAATATGACTTCCACCTACAATGTAATTAATTAGAAACTAAAAACAATAAATTATCTATAAAATCTCCAAATATGTTTAAACAACACATTTCTGAAGAACCCATGCAACAAAGAAATCTTACGAGTAATTAGAACATATTTTGAACTAATGATTGCTAAATGATAATGAAAGCATTTAACAAAATATATGAGATACAGCTAAAGCAATATTTTTTTTTAATTTATTTATTTATTTACGATAGTCACAGAGAGAGAGAGAGAGGCAGAGACACAGACAGAGAGAGAAGCAGGCTCCATGCACCGGGAGCCCGACGTGGGATTCGATCCCGGGTCTCCAGGATCACGCCCTGAGCCAAAGGCAGGTGCCAAACTGCTGCACCACCCAGGGATCCCCTAAAGCAATATTTTTAAAAAGTTGTAATTTCAAATGGTTATGTTGAAAGAATGACAGTGTAAAATAATTGTATGTATTTCTATCTTAAGAAGTAAAAGACAAATAAAACTCTGGCAATTTAAACCCAAAAATAAGTGCAAAAAAGAAAATAACATTGAAGGCAGCTATCAATAAAACAAAAAAATAGACAGAGAAAAATCAATAAATCAAAGTTCGTTCTTTGAAAAATAATGTAACTGTTAAATTTCAAAATAAAAATATTACTAATATCCAGAATAAGTAAGGGATCTTTTTAATCATTAAAAAAGGTAAGGGAATATTATGAACAACTTTAGAGTAATGAATTTTGCAACATACCCAAATGGAAAAATCGTATGAAAGATGCAAATGAACAAAATCAATACGGAAGAAATAGAAAATAGGAAGAGTCTCATATATTGCAAAAAAAATATTTAAATTTGTTATTTAGGTTTTTCTCCCCCCCAAAATTTCAAGTCTAAATGATTTCACATGGTGAATTCAATCAAATGTACGTGAAAGGAACCCTACCAATCTTGAATGTGCTCTTCAAGAAATAGAAGAGAGTATATTTTTCAACTGACTTATACTTAAACCTTAAATGCCAAATCAGATAAATATATTACAAATAATAGAGTACAGGCCAAATCAGATAAATATATTCCAAATAATAGAATTACAGACCAATGTACTTCATGAATAACAGATGCAAAACATTCTTAGGCAAAAAATTAGTAAATCAAATTAGTAAATCAAAAATACAATATTTCCAAGTAGGGCTTATCCTAGGAATTCAAGATTGGCTTTGAATTTAAATATTAATCATAAAAATAAATATTAATCATTGAATTTCACCCACCTTAATAGGATAAAGAAGAACAAACCATGTGATCACTTCAATAAGTGACCCTAGATAGGTTCTAGATGCAAAAACATGTCCAGAAAAATAAAAGAATGGACAGCCTTCACAACTTTTTGAGGGTCCCAGTGTGGATCAAAGCAGAAGAATGACTCTCAGTGCCTCAGAATAAAAGTGGCAGAGTAAATGATTCATTGGACCTGAAGAGGTCATGCAGAGAGGAATGAGGAATGATAGTGTAGCAGATCTCACGGACAAAGACTAAGATGAATGGATAACCCAAATACTAGAGGATACTGCCAGTACCTTGATGTACTACTGCGAGGCCCAGGAACTCAGCCACAGACCTCATAAAAGTTTTACTTGAACCTCAATTTTATCGAGATTAACATTCACTTCCCTCAGTAAAAAGAAGATTATAATTATAACATTTTTGGTGATAAATCTAGTGATAAAACATAGAAACTAAGTAAGTGAGAAAGGAAGTGATTATTATTACCCTTATCTACATGGATATAACACAAGAAATTGAACAGATAGGAAATGTTAACATAAATATTCTGCATTATACAATGGTGAAAATATGTTTTAAATATTTTATTTATTAATTCACAAGAAACACAGATAGAGGCAGAGACAGAGGCAGAGGGAGAAGCAGACTCTATGCAGGGAGCCTGATGTGAGACACATTTCTGGCACCCTTGGAATCACTCTCTGAGACAAAGGCAGATGCTCAATCACAGAATGCCAACCCTGTTTGGCATCCAAACAGTGAAAATATTTACATAGTCTTAAGAGAGCCACCAAAAATTATAATGTAATTGTATTTAAAGTTTGGATAGAGTAGATAGGGGTTGTGTGTGTGTGTGTGTAGCTGATTGTATCTATCTTTCCACTGTAGGAAGTCAGTAAATGATATTTACTAGAAAATCAAGAATAGCATAAATTCATGTTTTTTTTTCTTTTTTTACAAGCATTGGAAATAGCTTTTTAAAACCATGTACATGTATAACTTTGATAAAAATATTGCATTAATATATCAGTATAACATGATGAATTTACACATGAAATAATTTTGAAGGGCAGTATTAGTGACATATAAGAATATATAAATACATATACATACCTCCTTAAATAAAATATCTGAGTAATGTATAAATTTAGCATTAGTAATTAGTAATTAACATTAAAATTTAATTGCAGTAATTGAGGTTTTCTGTGTGCGTGTAAATGTCAGATTTTTAATAATGGACACAAATCACTTTCTTAAGTTAGAGGAAATGCCCAATAAGGTTATTTTTTAAAGAAGAAATAATTAGAATAGAAATGAAGATAAAATGGTATTGACAGGATAGAAAACTTTTTCCAGAGTTTACACATTTCTAAATATCCCTTAAGCACACATATACAGGCACACACACATACACACATACACACCACTGTGGTTAAGAATCATTTCTGTTTTTAGGGGGGAAAAGGTGACCAATGTAATCCTTAGCAGAACCACAGACATGTAGTTCAATGTTAAAAGGGCTGGACAGTCTTCAGAGAGAAAGCACAGTGTCCATGTCACTATCAACCACAAGACCACACAAGAAGACTCATGGAGATGTCCCTTCAGCCTAGTGAAAAAAAAGTCTCAGAAAGGCAAGGGAACTTGGCATATATGGCACATAGCTTCTGGGAGTTCAGATGCAAGTATGCACAGTCCTACTCATGCCACACGGAGAGCTGTCAATAATCTTATCAAATTCTCAGCTATCAGAGATTTTTTGTTCATTCCTGATTTCTTGAAAACCAAGAGCAAGTGACCCCACAAGCATCCAATAAGCAGGACTCTGATTTAATGTATGAAGGAGGAAAAATTAAAGAGATATTTTCAAGGTGCTAACACACAGTTACCGAGCTTCCTACAATGACAACAAATGTTCATTATTGTAGTTGTTTTTGTTACTATATTTTCTCCCTGCAGGGATTCAAGGTTATAAAAACTAAGTATATCTAACAGTAGAAGTCTCTGAGAACGGAATTAAAGGGTAGGTGCCATTAATTTGAGAGGAGGGGGGACAGCAGTTACCCAAAATGGGATTAAAAAAAGCCAGAAGACACTAACTGTTGCCAAGAATGGCCTGTGTTTGTGTCAAAAATAAATTGGTTCTTGGGCGTCTGCTTTAAAATACTAAGAAAAAAATAAAAAGTAAAAATAAATCTGTGATCAATACTCTTTCTGATACTCTTTTTATTGCTTTCAAATCAAAAAAAGCATTGCTCTCTCTGTAACTAAAGTTAAATAAGTTTTTCAGCAGTGTATAATAGAAACAGCCTTTTTTCCCCCCAATGTTCCCTGCAAGGATTCTGAAGGGAGAGCAAGAAATTGGTTTTTGTCTCATCTTCATGAAACATTTTTATTGAGTAAAATTAACTCAAAAGATGTCAAGCAGTGACTCTGAACTGCAACCCTGAGTTAAATGAACGTTTGTACGCTGGACATCTAACACCAAATTCCACTAGTCCTCACACCATTCTCCATTTAAAAAGACAACATCTGATGGTTTCTTGGAGTGATGGCAAATTCCACTTGGACCCCTGCATGCCCGATGTGCGTAGCTACACACGCTGCTATCCTGCCTGCAATATTTACCACCACAAACGCTTTTCCCCTTTGGCTGAATTGAGAAGGAGAGCCATCAGAAACACTTTTTCTCATTACTCTTTTATCTGGTCATTCACATATTTTCAGTTTTCCTTCTAACTCTATTTTTACATAACCGCTCTTATTCCAAATCCACAAGTCATCTCTTTTTCCCCTGTTTAAAAAAATATTGAGACCTGGGGATTAATTGTGGCATTCTAAATTTATTTTTATTTTAAAAGCATAGGCAGTGACAAATGGAGGAGTATACTGCTTCATTTTTCTTGATGGGTCAAGCATCGGCAAGAGAACAAATAGATTTTTGAAGTTTTAGTGAATCTTCTCCAGATCTATTGAAAGTATTAGACCATGTCTATTTTTAAACATTATTTAGTAGAAATAATCAGTTTTTCATGTTAAACAAGGAGTTGTTCTTTCTCATAGATCTGTGCTTCAGGCTGGAAGGGAAAGTCACGCAGCAGATGGACATTAAAAGTGGAAAGATCAAAGGGCGTCATCACTGGAACTCAAGCTCTAGGAGTGGAGGGCCAGGTGGACACCAGAAGGATAAAGTTAATATGATATTTTTCTGCTACCAGCAGGCAGGAAGACCAGAGCAAACACAGCTTCATGTGCAGAAATCATCTATCAGCTGCTGGTAACTTGCTTGGATTATCCCCAATGGCTTGCCTAAATCCATCTCATATAATATTACCATGCAAATCCATGATAGTCCTTGTACCAAATCGATGTGTTAAACTTGAAAATGAGCTATGAATCACATGTCAAAGGTATTTAGGTAGTACTGCTTAGATAAGTCCCTTACCGTTGGGTTGCCAAGGACTAATTTTAGCACTATGTAATTGCATGAGTTTCATTTCCAAAATAAAATATTAAATTTGTTATTACTGCAATGATAATAAAAGCATTTAATGAACTCAGTGGTGGACACTTCACATGTATTATGTCACTTCATATTCACAAAAGTCTTACATGGTAGGTAGTGATGCTTTACCCATTTTGAAGATAAGAGAGGAAAAAGACTGAGACGTTAAGTAATTTCTTAAGGTGATATAAGTAGGAAACTGTGATATGGAAACCCAGGTCATGTGACTTGGAAATCCTGAAACCACACTTGAAGGATTTGGATTGGTACTGTCGTTCAGTGAGATTTGCATGAGATTTGTCTGACTAATTGGTAGCAAGTCTTGCTTCTTAGTGATTAATAGATATAAATTTCATCAAAGTTAAAAAAAATTTCATCAAAGTTATATTTTACCCAAGGAAGAGAGTAGATCAAGTCCCAGATTTCTGAATGAACCTTTCTATTTTTTCTTCACTCTAATATCAATAATATCCTGTTGGATTTAAGTTCTGATCTCCTGCTATCCTGGTATAGAGCCACTAAACCATTTAGAAAAGGTCACCGAGTCTTCTTTGAAGTAGGAGATTTAGCTCCAGGAATCTGCACATGTGTGTTCATGATCCATTACTTATCAGAATGATATAGGCAGACAGACTTTGTGCAAGTAAATTCTGAAATATTAATAATAGGAGTACACTTTAGAATTTTCTAATAATTTCATTCAATTATTTAACCTTCCTCATAGTTATCTGATTGCCTTTTAAATTCAAGTAGAATCCTTTCTGTGCCAAATGGAATTACCAAACAAAAATATTTTCAGAGGAACAGTAATTCACCTATTACATATTATTATTTTGCCTCTCATGTGATGCTTATAAATCTAACATAAAATATGTGCTACATATGCCAAATAAGCAGATACATTTTGAAACTCAGAACTTGTCATGAAAAAGAGGCATGATGTATAAGTTAATGTTTTTCCTGACAACTGGTTAGCCAGGCAAATGGAATCCAGAAATAAATGACTTTTATTTTAGATTTGCATTATTATTCCACCCAACACAGAATCCACAGCAGATGGTAATGTGTTACAGTTTCAACCTATTATTGGTCTTCAAGGGTAGTAAGACTTTATATCTAGAACAGTGGTTCTCAAGCTATTGCATGCATCAGATTGCTGGGTACAACCCCCAGGGTTTCTGATTTAATAAGATTGGGATAGGGTCTGAGACTTCATGGAACTGACAAGTTCCCCAGGGATGCAGTTGCTGCTGGTTCAAGGACCACACCTTGAGAAGCAGTGGTTGTGAGTCTTGGGAAAACCCTTTCTGTTATCTAAAGGGGAAATCCCCCGGCCTTGGGTCTTCTCTCTCCTCTGATGATTCCCATTGTGTTCATTTTTTATTTTGTTTTGTTCCATATGGCACTTTTTTCCTCCTCAAATCTCACTGATGCATCTCTTTTTGTGTTTGGTTTAGGGTCTGGTTTGTCCTTCATTCAGTCCAGTCTCTTGCAACTGCTGATGGCATGCATACCAGTTGGGGAAGGAGGGAAATGCTCACGGTACTCTAATCTCAGAGTAAAATAGCCATGCTCAGACCCTGCCAAATCCAGATTTATTTTATCATATTCACCCCAAAATATTGTGTTTGAAGAATCAAAGGCCTTATTTTATTATTCTAGTCTGTTTGTGCCAGAAGGTTCTCCCTGGAATAAAGTTAGAATGGATTTTCTGTATGGGCAGCTTGTGAGAACTACATATCTGCAGTGGCTCTCTGCTAAATGGGTATGTCCATAAGTTAGAAAAGAGGACAGCTTTTGTCTTCCTAGATCTACTCTTCTAGGACCCTCCAGGGAGAGCCTACTCATAGAGACCCTTTGGTCTTCCTTAGCTGGAGGCCCCTTGTGTTCAATCCCATCAGTTTTTACCAGTTACTGCTTCTTTGCTGACAAAAGGACACACGATCTTTCACCATGCTGCTCTTAATGCAAGCTCTCTGAATACAAGCATGCTGGTCTACTTTCACATTCTCAAAATATCTGCTTTATCAAAGGCCTTATTTTTTTATACTTCCTATTTTATACTTTATTTTTTATAATAAATTTATTTTATTGGTGTTCAATTTACCAACATACAGAATAACACCCAGTGCTCATCCCGTCAAGTGCCCCCCTCAGTGCCCGTCACCCAGGGATTTTGAGCATGCTGATACCTCTGTCTTGGAACATTCTTGCAAACATTCACCTAGTTAAACTTATATTCTTCTTTTTTAAAAATTTTTTTTCAACTCATGCATTCTCAATGAGGTCCCAGACCTGAAACTTTGATCAGAACCCTTTCCTTTGTTCCTTGTACTCTTCCTTTATCACGCACACTATGATTTTAAATGATAGATTTCAGTGATAATTTTACTCTTGGCTCCTCCCATTCACTTGTGAAGTCTAGGAAGGCAAGACTCCTGTCTATTTTGGCTCATCACCAAACCCCTAGGGCCTAGTGAAATGCTTAGTAAATAATTAACACTCAACAGATACTAATTTGACTGAAGACATTGTTGACGTCATACCAAGATCTCTTAGGATGGGTAGCATGGAAATAGTGATGCATTTTCATATTGTATATTCTCATAAGTTTATGTAATCTCATAAACCATGCCAATACACATACTGGAGAGCGGGGCCAAGTCCACACATTTAGGAAGCTCTTCTCATTCACAAATATGGCAGTTGAGAATGCTCAGAAGAGAGTCTCATGAGGAGAATCAATTATGCTTTTATACCTACCTGCTCCACAGTGTCTCTCTGAGGCCTATATTATTCTGTTAAGATTTAGGTGAATTCCATTTATTCTAGTACTCCTTATTTCTCAACTGAGTTACTGGGTTTGAGCTGTGGATATAAATTTTATTTATATTCCCATTCTTTTCCTTTTTCATTTTATTTATTCCAGAAGGTGTATTTTTAAAATTTTATTTAAATTCAACTAATTAACATATAATGTATTATTGGTTTCAGATGTAGAGATCAGTGATTCATCAGTCTTATATAACACCCAGTTCTCATTACATCACATGCCCTACTTCATGTCCATCACCCAGTTACCCTCCCCCCCCTCCTCTAGGGACCCTCCATTTGTTTCCTATGATTAAGAGTCTTTTATGATTTGTCTCTCTCTCTCTGATTATGTCTTGTTTTATTTTTTCCCATTCTTATATTAGGGTGTTTATCACTAAGGCTTTCTACTTAATTTTTCCCAGTTTTAATGTTCTAAGTTCTACCTTGTTATTTATCTTTCAGCAGTACTTCTGTTGATCATTTACTCTTCTTTTTCTTTGTCTTCTACTTAGTAAGCATGCATCCTTCAACTATCAAGCCTTTCTCAAGAATCTTTTCTTTCCAGGAAGAACACAAAGCAATATTTAAATTCTAGGGACCTATGACAATGTTTCTAAAGTTGGTAAAAATCCAACAATATGCTTAGGTCACAATGCAGAACAAAACCTCTCAGATCAAACAAATATACCAGTGCTTCCAAGTTGCAAGGAGTTATTACTTGATCCTTATGAAAAACTCCCTTTGGGGGCATCTGGGTGGCTCACTCAGTTAAGCGTCTGTCTTCTGATTTCAGCTCAGGTCATAATTTCAGGGTGGTGAGATTGAGTCCCATATTGGGCTCTGCTCAGAGGGGAGTCCTCTTGGAATTCTCTCTTTCCCTCACCCTCTCTATTCCTCTCCCTGCTCTCTCCCTCTTTCTCTAAAAATAAATAAATAAATCTTTAAAAAATTAAAAAATAATTAAACTTAAAAAATAAACTCCCTCTGGTCTTTTGTAGTCTATCTTTATATTGTTTAGAATTTATATTGGTTAGAATTGGTTAGTTTATATTGGTTAGAATTTGAGGTAAAGAACATTTTAAATGTGTTTTTATTCATCTTACGTAATGATTCTCATGGAAGGTCCCCAAGTAATGGCTTCCCTTTTTAAAATCACCAGAGAGAAAGTATTAAAGGATGGACTGTGCTGGAAAACTTCAGTCTTAGAAATGTCTTTAAAATCATGGAAAATATAGAATTTCTGGAACCCCATACTTAACAATAGTTTTATGCCATTAAGACACGTTTCAAAAAACTTTTTTATAAAATAAATAACCATTGTAGGCTGAAAAAAAAATCGTTTCCTTAGCCTTCCTGGGTTACTCAACTATACATAAAAGGCTGCTACTGATGAAATGTTCTACTTTAGTTGAATGCAAGAATGCCTGTGGTTTGATAGTGGCCATGCTTTTTAAAATAACATTCATGAAGACTTCACTAAATACAGTTCTTAACCTCTTCATCTGTATTTTGTCAACTTACAAAAAGAAACAAATAATGAAAAATTCTCATTATTAACATTTCATCTACTCTAAAATATATGAGTGTTTAAAAGCTCTGATAAGCATTTCTCAAAACATTCCCAAATTCACTGATCTAATTAGCAATGAAGCTAAACTTAATACTTATATGAACTTTGAGTGGGAATTCCTGATGGAGCATATTGATAACCATAGTATAAAGCTTTTTTTCTTTCCAAATTATATATGCTAAAGAAATTGATTTTTGAAAAAAGAATTTTCTCTTAGCTCCTTTGTGAGTTTGCATTACAATATTACCACTTTTGAAATTAAAAAACTTATACCACTCATTTCATTTCTTGAGCTTATTCTTTTTTTTTTTTTTGAGTTTTCCAAAGATTTATTGAAGCAGAAACAAGTGGGTCAGATACTTGTTGGAAAAAAGCAGTTTTAATGGTTTTCAAAAATACTTCTTAAAAAGTATTCTAGCACAAGTTTTCTTTGTAAACTAGATTATGTTGTAAACTTTCTCCTAAATCTTATAAGAGTGTTGGTTCTTAAGAACTAGAAGTTACTCCTAATTCCAAATCTATCTTGCGCTCCTGAAAAACTGCAGAGAGGCACTTGAAAGCTGTTCCTTTAAGATATGGATTTTTTTTTTTTGAAATTCTAGCGGGTAATAATTGCTGCACCGAATCTGTGCAAGCTTCACTCAAGGTCATCATGATGCTGACAAGTTTCGTTGATAACCTGTCCATCCCTAGTTTCAACCTCTTAATCAGAAGCGTTCTCTTTGAGTGAATGTCAACCAGAGGGAGTGAATCCAGGTTGGTTTCCCTCAGGTTCAGGGAAGAAAAGTTTGGAAGAGGCAGAGCAATCCTGCTCTCCTCGCCTTCCAGCAGCTTCCTGTACGTGGCAATCTCAATGTGGAGAGCATCTTAACATTCAGCAGGTCCTGGTACTCCCGAAGGTGAGGAGCCATTTCTTCCTTCATGTTCTGAATCTCATCCTGGAGGCGGCCAATAGTGTCTTGGTGGTTAGCAGCTTCGGCGGCCAAGTTCTCTTCCATTTCACGCATCTGGCGTTCCAGAGACTCATTAGTCCCTTTGAGTGCATCCACTTCGCAGGTGAGGGACTGCACCTGGCTCCGGTACTCAGTTGACTCCTGCTTCGCCTGGTGCAGGGCATCGTTGTTCCGGCTCGCAGCCTCAGAGAGGTCGGCAACCTCGGGCCTGTACCATTCCGCGCCCTCCTGAAGGTTCTTGGCAGCCACGCTTTCATATTGCTGGCTTGGAAACATCCATATCGATTTGGACGTGCTGGTCCTGAATCTGGGCCTGCAGCTCCTGGATTTCCTCATCATGTAGTTTCTTCAAAAAGGCAATCTCTTCTTGCAAGGATTCCACTTTCCGCTCAAGGTCAAGACGCGCCAAAGAAGCGTTGGCACCAGCCTGTCGGGAAGACTGCAGGGTGCTCTCGGCTTCCTCTCTCTGAAGCATCTCCTCTTGCAACTTCTCCCAGAGCCGCATGATGTCCTCGACCGGGTCGTGGCGCTCCACCTCGACGCAGGCCTTGTCGTTGGTGAGCTGGTCCACCCGCCGGCGCAGCTCCCGCAGCTCCTCCTCGTAGAGGTCCCCCAGGCGCGACTTGCCCTGGCCCCGGAGCTGCTCGAGCTCGGCCAGCAGGATCCTGTTCTGCTGCTCCAGGAAGCGCACCTTGTCGATGCAGTTGGCGAAGCAGTCATTCAGCTCCTGCAGCTGCAGCTTCTCGTGGTGCGCGTGGGCTTGAACTCGGTGTTGATGGCGGCGGCCAGCGAGAAGCGCGCCGAGTCCTGCAGCAGACGCACGCCAGGCACACTGCTCCGCAGGCCAGCGCGGAGGAGCGCGTGGCGGACGCGCCGCGGGACGAGGCCTAGAGGCTGCGGCTGGTGCCGGGGCGCGCGCGCCCCCAGGCTGTAGGTGCGGGGGGACGCGGCCGCGTAGCTCCGCGCGGAGCTCGGCGCTCCCCCGCCGCCGCACATCCTGCGGTAGGAGGACGAGGACACAGACCCGGTGGCCGTGGCTGCGGAGGGCGGCGGTGGGCTGCGCGGCTGCGGCGGCGCGGCCCGGCTCAGGGAGGCCCGGCGAGCGAGGGCGCGGGGGTGCGGGCAGAGCTCTTGAGCTTATTCTTGATGAGCTGGTGTTGGAAGATCATTTGTGGGTCATGGAAATTTGTACCTATAGTTCAGTGCAAGAATTCTCACCTTGATGTGATAGTTCTAATTTCAGAAATATAACTATGGTAAGTTTTAGAAAAAAGTGATACATTTGGACATCAGCAAATATTTGTAGAAGTGGCATAGATGTTTCAAAATAGATAAATGCATTTCATCGCTCTTTTACTAGACTGAGAGAGATAAACCATCATTCCTTACGATAATCCTGAACAGTTACATGTACAGTGCTTACATGAGATGACTCCAAAAGCAAAATAAATTTCTAAAGTAAGCAGTGTTCTCAGTACTTAAAAACTGGGGAAGGTAGTTAATCATTATATTATAATATTATTTCCCCTTACTAGAGTGGTCAGAAGTCTCGCCTATTCCTTTATCCATACCTTCTAATCTAATTCTATCAACCAGATTCCATAAAGCCTACATAAGCCTGTTTGGAGAAAGAAGCTCCATTTACACTCACACTGAACAATTGGACAAGTATAACATCCCCAAGTGCAATAGCTAGATTTCTTTTTTGAGTAAGAGTGTTTGTACTCGGGTGCCTGAGTGGCTCAGTCACTTAAGCCTCTGTCTTTGGCTCAGATGATGATCCCAGGGTCCTGGGATCAAGTTCTTCATTGGGCTCCCTGCTCCATGGGGAGCCTGCTGTTCTCTCTCCCTCTGCCTGGCATTCCTCCTGCTTGTGTCTCTGTCTCTCTCTTTGTCTCTCAAATAAATAAATAAATAATAAATAAAATAACTTTTAAAAAGGGAGAGAGAGTGGTTTGTATTGGGGGTGCCTCGGAGGCTCAG
Source organism: Canis lupus familiaris (assembly GCF_011100685.1). Taxonomy (NCBI): domain Eukaryota; kingdom Metazoa; phylum Chordata; class Mammalia; order Carnivora; family Canidae; genus Canis; species Canis lupus. The sequence continues at coordinate 22,045 of NW_023331614.1, forward strand.
TCAGCTGAGCATCCAACTCTTTTTTTTTTTTTTTTTACTGGAGTGCAATTTGCCAACATATAGCATAACACCCAGTGAGCATCTAAGTCTTAATTTCAGCTCAGGTCACGATCTTGGGGTCCTGATATCGAGCCCCAAGTCAAGCTAAGCACTCAATGCCAAACCTGCTTGTCCTTCCTCTCTTCTCCCAAACCCAATCTCGCTCTCATGTGCTCTCTCTAAAACATAAATAAATAAATAAATAAATAAATAAATAAATAAATAAAATCTTTAAAATAGTGGTTTGTATTGTTATTGATGGCCTTCAGTTTGGAAGCACATTTGATTCTGGGACAATCTAAAGATGAGGCAGAAAGAAAGAAGATACTCAATGCTTGATCTATATTAATAATGTGCTCCCATGGGCTTTTGTCTTGGGTGCTATTGGCAAGAAGGCTTTTCCAGAATTCCCCCCCACCCAATCTGAAGTTCCTGTTCTCTATACACTTAGTACTTACAAATGTTCAGTGTATCCCTCTAGGACAGATTGTTCATAAGATGGACTAATCATTTGTGTCTACAGTAGAGTGAGTCCTTCATAATAGAAGTGGCATCTTTTTCATTTTTATCCCCATCATCTTATTTAGTTCAGAGCTTGCTATTGAATGTGTATCCAGTAAATAATTCTATGAATGAATTAATTACATTATCTAAGCCTGAGGAACTGGAGTGAAGTAGGAAATGATCTATGAAGAGCAATAAAGCGGACCTTTATGTTTTAGTCTAGGAGGCCAAAACTAGGTAGGAAAAGCAGCATGAATTATGGGACAGAATAAAAAATGTACCTGTAACTAGAGAACTTCTTATGCTATAACTCTCAGGAGCCCCAGAGTAGCAGGTGATGAATGTTTCAGTGGAATGTTTCAGTTAGAATGTTTCCAGTTGCAATGATATTAACCACGTTAACTCTGAAGGTTGACATTAATAATGCAAATTTATCTCACATATCAAGGAGTGAGGAGATAGGGCTATTTTAGCGTATTAAACTTAGCACAGAAATAGTTCACCAAGGGTCATATTTAAGCTCTGACACCTCACTGTCTTGGTTTTTTACAAGTTTGTTACTTCATGGTGACAAGATGGCTATACCAATGTCAAGCACCTCATCTTCATAGAATAGCTTCCATAGTCAGGAAGAAGTAGTTATCTTCAATATAATATATACTACTTATTTTCCTTTCCCAAAAGATATTTAACAGAAACCTCTTCACAGCTCATTGGCTAGAACAGAGTCACATGAGAATAATGAGGATAATCAAACCAGCCAAGGGCAAAGGGATCTCCAGCCTGGAACTTTGGAGGTGTCCAGTTCCTCTGAAATACTTGACCCCCCCCCCAAATTCATGACCAAAATCTAGGTTCCATAAGGAAGAAAATTGTTTGGAACTTCTGTATATAAGCAACCAACAGTAAATGAGAAATCTCAACATTAAGCTTTTGTCTCACTGAGCCTGATGAAGCATTATATTAACGCTAAACTTCAAAGGTCTCGTAAATTTGTTAAAGTGAGTAGAAAAGTTAATCAGCCATTCATTTGGACTGGATCTCTCTATCAGTTATATTTGGGCCATCACAAAAATGTCCAAAATATTCTTTCTTCTAAGCACACTGTGTTTTATGATCTGGCACCTGACCTATCAGCTAGTGTTCTAATTTCTAAATCCTGAACATGATTACATTTTTGGCTATGATCCACAGAATGTATTTTAAAATCTTGGCACTGGCACTAGCCTCACTTGAGCCAAAATTTCTTTCATGATTCATATTGATGAATCCCAATATAGGAAGTTTAGAGGAATTAAAAATATGTTCTTCCCAAGTAGAGGACAGGCATCATTCCTCCTCTAATCCAGCCTCCCAAGAGAAATAGCAAACTGGTCTTAATATAAAAAGTACATTGTTCATCATCAACATGTCTCCAACTCAAAAAGTGTTTACTGTGAATGACTCAAGTGGAGTTGACCGTGAGTACCTTCAAAAGATGTTACATAAATTATGTGTAGTTTGGGAATGGAGATGTTACTTGGTAAATTATTTTAATAAACAGCTCATTTAAAGATAATATTTATCTATCATAATCCAGAAAATTCCATTTAATACAAAAAAATATAAGTAAATTAAACACAATTTTAACTGTTTTTTTGTCTGATGTAATAGGTCTTAAGAATTTCAAGTATGTAACTTCCTATAAGAAACTTACTAAAGTTCTCCTAGTTCAGCATCTTATGAAATAGAAATCCTCTAAATAAAATATAGCCTTACATTATCTGTCACATAATACGGGAAAAGGAACCCATATATGAAATGAAAACAATAAATGTAAGACTTACCTATGAATCACTAGAAAAAAATTGGTAAGATCCTCCTTCCCTCTCATTTCCCCTGAGGCACTTGTCCCCCTACCCCCACTGCAGACATATTAGTCAAATATGTACGTGCTTATATTATATCTCTTTTGTGTAGAATATAGGAATCCAGTGTAACTTGCTAGAGCTGCCTCATGATCGGTATGTGCTCTTATTCATATTCATTCCTTCATCTACCAGCCTTGATTTTTCCCCTCCTCTTTCTCCCCCTTTTAACATAATGGTCTTTCAAAGTGGATATTGTTAGCTTGAATCCTGGACCTGCCAATTGCTACCTTTTTGACCTTGGGTTATTTGATTAGCCTTTTCTTGTATTAGTTTCCTTGTCTGAGAATGACAGTAATACTATCTAATTTAGAGTTGTTTTGAAACTTAATATATGGATAGTGGATAACACCAAAAAATGTAGCTTAAAATAGCATCCCTAAAATTCATCAGATGCTTTTTATAGTAAATGGTGAGAAATCTTCTTTGTTGGCCTAATAATTCAATCTTAATACCTATTTAAATAATCTTCTGAGCAAAGGGCACTTCAAACACTAAATTACAGATGCTTTTTCACCCAGTATAAAGGAGCTTGGATTACATGATTCCTGAGGTCTCTTTCAGCTCAGCATTCCAAGGTTTTCCATTACACTAAGCATTTGTTGCATGCTGCAAATAGAACTCCTCTTGGCCAGGTATGATGGAGAATATTAAATATATGGAAGCTACATGGTCCCTGTCTCTATAGAAGTACATATTTGGGCAAACTAATCAAAAGTATAACAGGTCTATTTACTTTCAACTTTTATTTGTGCTGCTTTCTGAAAATCCAATACAATCTTTTTTGACAGATCATGTCACTGCAACATCTGTTAGTTCTGCTAGTTCTCTCTCAGCACTCCTTAACTTTAAAAATTGTCCTCTCATTTTTTTTCAAATTTTGAAGACTTGTTACTTTTAGCAATTGCTGTAAATTGCAAATATAACCCAGAAAATGTTAAAAGATGATGTCTATTTTTTCCCCTGCTAATCAACCTGCATAGTAAATGCATTGACAAACATGCCATCTGATAAATTCACATCTACTCTCTGGAGTTCAATCTTAGTGTCTGTGGCTTCTGCAAAGAGAAGGAATGTATATTCATCAGTTTATGGTTGAAAATCTCAGCAAAAGTATATGACTAATGGTTCTTGATGGCAACCATCTCCTGGAATAAGATGATGGATGTGTTAGCCATTTTATAACCCTGACCACCCCAAAAATGAAAACAGTGACCTATGCAGAGAGAATCCCCAGCCATGAGAAACAGAAACAAGAATAGTCAGTGCTACAAAAGGGCTTGTGTTACTCATCTTCACTGTGAACCTACGCAGCTACTCAGATTTCCCATCATGAGTGCTGAGGAACAAAGTAAAGTGATTGTACTAAACTTTCTTTCTCCAAAGTCTCCTACAACCATCTGTAAAATGGTTGTCTTTTACAAATTAGTACTTTGAAAATATCTAGTTTAAAATAGAATGAAATAAAACTCTGTAACACTTCATGCTGAGGTAGATGTGATGCTCTGAGAGTGTGGGGAAAACCATCTGGAGAATCAGGGTCTAGCTCTTCACTCACCACCTGCCTGTACAAATTGTCACAAATGTCTTAAAGACGTGTTTCCTCATCAGGACAATGGATAATTATACAGACCAACAATTCATCTGAGGTCCAAGGACCACTGCCCCCCACCCCCCCACCCCCACCCCCGGGCATCTGAATAGATTTGACAGAGTCTGTGAACTTGGGCAGAAAAATAGTACATTTTTTATTCTCACTCATACCTCACTAAAATTTAACATTTCCTTCAATTATGGTTGTAAGCAACAAATGTATATTAGTAGTAATACTACCTCTCACTTTGTTACCTATAGAAGTTAAGGTTATTTTTACATCATAATATAATGGTTGTAGGAGTTGAGCCATGGGCTTCTTCAGACTGCCAAAGCATTTGGGCATACAAGAAGTAAAGAGTCCCTGCACTAACAAAATTCTAAAAGTCTTTTAATTTCAAAAAGTCAATGACTGTAGTTATAAAAGATTTACTCTAAATTCACTAAGTAGAAATTATATTTGACTAAAAAAGAACTGTACAACCAACCAATACAACCTATTTCTTAATCTGACCATATAAAATAAAAAGGCAATTGTCCTTCATGACTGAATGACACATCCCTTAAAAACTTTGTCAGTTAGACCGTGCCATATGAATTTTTGAAGGTTTTGTTGAATGTGATTAGGATGATATAATTAAGTTCCTATCTCTTCACTATAATTAGTTTCAAACATTAGCTAATGAATAAATTCAGCCTTTGTCCAGATTTTGTCTTCATTTGAATTTCTTGTTCTAGGCACATAGGGAACAATCCAGAACTTTAGAATGTGATTTAATGGATAAATTACTACAGAATGAATTACCTCATCCTTTTCAAATGATGAAATAGGTAACAGAAAGAATTACCGTCAAAACTAATAGAATATAAAAATCCTGACTTTGGTCCATTTCTATCATCATCACAGCAACTATTAGGTCTGTACTCTTTATATCTCTCTGAAAAACAATAATCTATCTTCACAGCTTCAGGGAATGGAAGAGCACATTCAACAGGTTTTGATGTAAAGGAAAGGGCATGTTTTCTAAGAATGTTTTATTACGATCATGGTTGTCACTGTACATGTGATTAATTGGCTTTTTGTCACCAACAAGCCTTTTAACTCTGAGACAGTGACAAAGATGAATAATGAAAAGACTTCATCGTTCTGTGAAGCTACAACTTCAAAGAATGCAAATCTTATGATGAAAGAAGGAAGTTGGCTGAATTATGGGCAAACTGCAATTTGACCATATTGTTTTTCATAATAACTACTCTTAATGTGTCAGCCATATTTCTTTCCTTGCACCAAAATCATATTTCTTTGAAGTGACAGTAAATTATTTTTTCCTGTCTTTATTCACTTCAGTCAGGTGGTGCTGAATGATTAAAATGAAAACCTACAAGTTTCAACATATACATTTTCTTTTTTTTAGTACCTTCAGTTATCATTGACATCAATTCATTTTGGTCACAAACATCTTGCTCTTGTCTATTCATTTCTAGCACATTTGGTGTAGTTTATTTTCAGTAAACTGATGTAGCAAACTACTTTCAGATTCAAGTATCTCTTAAAAAGACCAACAGATGCTTTAAAAAAATCACTACACTTGTGAAGATGCATTTGATTAACAGTAAAAGACTCTCGCTATTTAATAAAATATCCCAGGTCATACTCTGTAGGTTTGAAAGAGAGGATTTTACTACGTGATTTCCCCCATGTTAAGAATCCTTTAATATATCTTCAACATTTTTAGTATATATTTTGGATTTGAAGTTTAAGTCTAATTGTATAAAGTTTTTATGTATTTAATATCTTAATATTTGTGTGATTTTTTAATCTCAAAAGCCTAACGTCAAAGAAATAACCAATCAACTCCTAGAGTTAAATAAATGAAAAATAGTTATTTTTTTCTTTTAACTCATTAAACTATCTACAGTAGCTTTCAATGAAAAAAAAAATATCCTAAGAGACTGAGATGTCATTATCCTTGAAATCCAGAAATCCATTAACTCAAGGCTTTTAAAATATTTTCCTATCTCCCCTTTGCAAAGTTTCTCATTTGTTTAATATGGGTAAAAGAGTATCATAAGAGGATGAGTCAGAAGAAGTGCATAGTTTGGAGTGATTAAATTGAACCATTATTTTATTTTTAAAGAAAGTGGGCATGGACTATTTTAGTTTATAGGCTGTTGGTCTCCTAAGTTAAAAAAAATAGGTAAAATTATTTTTAAAAATTGGCACAGGGAGCCCGGCAAGATGGCGGAAGAGTAGGGTCCCCAAGTCACCTGTCCCCACCATATTGCCTAAATAACCCTCAAATCATTATGAAAACCTATGAATTCAGCCTGAGATTTAAAGAAAGAACGGCTGGAATGCTACAGTCAGAAGAGTTCACACTTGTATCAAGGTAGGAGGACGGGGAAAAAAAATAAAGAAACAAAAAGCATCCAAGGGGAAGAGCCCCGTGAGGAGCCGGGCTAAGGCCAGGGCGAGTGCCCCCAGGACAAGAAAGCCCCAGGAAAGCCCCGCCTGGAGAAGCAGGGGCTTCACCAATCTTCCGGACAGAAAGGCACTCTCAGGGAGTTGGAGCAGGACCCCAGGAGGGGCGGGGATGCCATCAGGCTCCCAGGGGCACTAACAGACACCTGCCCCCCGGTGAGAGCACCCACACCCCGTGGCCGAGCTCCCTAAAGGGCTGCAGCGCCCGACCGCTAGACCCGGGAGCAGCTCCAGCGCCTCCTGCGGCGGCTCTGAGCGGAGGGCGCTGCGCAGCCAGGGGCGCATTTCCAACAGCACAGGCCCCGGGAGCCCAGGGCGCCGGGGACACAGCCCAATATCCGGCTTCCCCCCGGGACAGGCAGAGGCCAGGAGGGCCCAGGACAGCAAGGACACTCCTGCCACCAGGTGGCCCCGAGCTGAGCAGATCAGTGGCCCCGCCCCTGGAGCATCCAGGCCCCTGTAGACAGAGAGCTCCGGAGTTACTGCGGGAGCTGACTCCAAGGCTCTAGAGCTGGCCGCTGCCACTGTGGTTGTTACTCCAGGGGCCTCTCGGGGTAAACAACCCCCAGTGAGCCTCACAGTGGCCTCACCACATAAAAAGGTTAAACAAATGTTACTGAGCCCTGCACCAGCCCGGGGGCTGAGCAGCTCCCCCAAGCGCTGACACCTGAGAATCAGCACAGCAGGCCCCTCCCCCAGAAGAACAGCTAGACCGAGAGGGGAAAAACAAATTATTGACCAAGCAGCACTGGAAGGTTTCAGGGGAAATCGAGGAATCTACAGTATACAGAATCAGATTACACTCCCCCTTGTTTTTTGTCTTTCGATTTCTGTTTGCTTCCCCCCCCTTTTTTTTTTTTTTTCTCTTCTCTGCTTTATTTTGCTTTTTTTCTCCTTTTTTTTTCTTTTTCTTTTCTTGTTTCTCTTCTCTATTTTTCTCCTTTTCTCAATTCAACTTGTTTTTGGCCACTCTGCACTGAGAAAAATGAAAAAGGAAAACCTCACCTCAAAAGAAAGAATCAGAAACAGCCCTCTTTCCCACAGAATTACAAAATTTGGATTACAATTCAATGTCAGAAATCCAATTCAGAAGCACTATTATAAAGTTACTGGTGGCTGTAGAAAAAAGCATAAAAGACTCAAGAGACTTCATGACTGCAGAATTTAGATCTAATCAGGCAGAAATTAAAAATCAATTAAATGAGATGCAATCCAAACTAGAGTTCCTAATGACGAGGGTGAACGAGGTAGAAGAAGGAGTGAGTGACAAAGAAGAAAAGGTGATGTCAAAGAGGGAAACTGAGGAAAAAAGAGACAAACAAAAGATCATGAGGATAGATTAAGGGAAATAAGTGACAGCATGAGGAAGAAAAATCTACATGTAATTGGGGTTCCTGAGGGCGCCGAAAAGGCCAGAGGGCCAGAATATGTGCTTGAACAAACCACAGATGCAAACTTTCCTAATCTGAGAAGTAAAACAGGCATTCAGATCCCGGAAATAGAGAGATCCCCTCTAAATATCAATAAAAACCGTTCAACACCTCGACATTTAATAGTTAAACTTGCAAATTCCAAAGATAAAGAGAAGATCCTTAAAGCAGCAAGAGATAAGAAATCTCTAACGTTAATGGAGAGAAATATTAGACTAACAGCAGACCTCTCCACAGAGACATGGCAGGCCAGAAAGGGCTGTCAGGATACATTCAGAGTCCTAAATGAGAAGAATATGCAGCCAAGAATACTTTATCCAGCAAGGCTCTCATTCAGAATAAAAGGAGAGATAAAGACCTTCTAAGACACACAGGACCTGATAGAATATGTGAACACTAAAGCAGCTCTGCAAGAAATTTTAAGGGGGACTCTTAAAATTCCTATTTAAGAAGTCCAATGTAACAAGCCACAAAAACAGGGACTGAATATGTATCATGATGACACTAAACTCATATCTTTCAATAGTAACTCTGAACATGAATGGTCTTAATTCATCAAAAGGAGCAGGGTTTCAGACTGGATAAAAAAGCAGGACCCATCTATTTGCTGTCTACAAGAGACTCATTTTAGACATAAGGACACCTACAACCTGAAAATAAAAGGTTGGATTACCATTTACCATTCAAATGGCCCTCAAGAGAAGCAGGGGTAGCCATCCTTATATCAGATAAACTAAATTTTATCCCAAAGACTGTAGTGAGAGATGAAGAGGGACACTATATCATACTTAAATGATTTATCCAAGAAGAGGACTTAACAATCATCAATGTATATAACCCGAATGTGGGAGCTGCCAAATATATCAATCAATTAATAACCAAAGATAAGACATACTTAGATAATAATACACTTACACTTGGTGACTTCAATCTAGCGCTTTCTACAATCGATAGGTTTTCTAAGCACAACATACCCAGAGAAACAAGATCTTTAAATGATACACTGAACCAGATGGATTTCACAGAAATCTACAGAACTTTACAGCCAAACTCAAATGAATACACATTCTTCTCAAGTACACATGGAACTTTCTCCAGAATAGACCACATACTGGGTCACAAATCAGGTCTTATCAAATACCAAAAGATTGGGATCGTCCGCTGCATATTCTCAGATCACAATGCCTTGAAATTAGAACTAAACCACAACAAGAAGTTTGGAAGGACTTCAAACACATGGAGGTTAAGGATCATCTTGCTAAAGGATGAAAGGGTGAACCAGGAAATTAAGGAAGAATTAAAAAGATTCATGGAAACTAATGAGAATGAAGATACAACCGTTCAAACTCTTTGGGATACAGCAAAAACAGTCCTGAGGGGGAAATACATCACAATACAAGCATCCATCCAAAAATTGGAAAGAACTCAAATACAAAATCTAACCTTACACCTAAAGGAGCTAGAGAAAAAACTGCAAAGAGATCCTACACCCAGCAGAAGAAGAGAGTTAATAAAGATTTGAGCAGAACTCGATGAAATCAAGACCAGAAGAACTGTGGAACAGATCAACAAAACCAGGACTTGGTTCTTTGAAAGAATTAATAAGATAGAAAAGCCATTAGCCAGCCTTGTTAAAAAGAAGAGAGAGAAGACTCAAATTAAGAAAATCATGAATGAGAAAGGAGAGATCACTACCAACACCAAGGAAACACAAACGATTTTAAAAACATATTATGAACAGCTATACGCCAATAAATTAGGCAATGTAGAAGAAATGGACGCATTCCTGGAAAGCCACAAACTACCAAAACTGAACAGGAAGAAATAGAATACCTGAACAGGCCAATAACCAGGAAGGAAATTGAAGCAGTCATCAAAAACCTCCCAAGACACAAAAGTCCAGGGCCAGATGGCTTCCCAGGGGAATTCTATCAAACGTTTAAAGAAGAAACCATACCTATTCTACTAATGCTGTTTGGAAAGACAGAAAGAGATGGAATACTTCCAAACTCGTTCTATGGGCCAGCATCACCTTCATTCGAAAATCAGACAAAGACCCCAACGAACAGGGGAATTATAGACCAATATCCCTGATGAACATGGATACAAAAATTCCCAACAAGATACTAGCCAATAGGATACAGGAGTACATTAAGAAAATTACTCACCATGACCAAGTAGGGTTTATCCCTGGACACAAGGGTGGTTCAACACTCCTAAAACAATCAATGTGATTCATCGTATCAGCAAGAGAAAAACCAAAACAGTAGGATCCTCTCATCGGATGCAGAGAAAGCATTTGACAAAATACAGCATCCATTCCTGATCAAAACTCTTCAGAGTGTAGGGATAGAGGGAACATTCCTCAACATCTTAAAAGCCGTGTATAACAAACCCACAGCAAATATAATTCTCAATGGGGAAGCACTGGGAGCCTTTCCCCTAAGATCAGAAACAAGACAGTGAAGTCCACTCTCACCACTGCTATTCAATATAGTATTGGAAGTCCTAGCCTCAGCAATCAGACAGGAAAAAGATATTAGAGGCATTCAAATTGGCAAAGAAGAAGTCAAACTCTCCCTGTTTGCCAATGACATGATACTCTACATAGAAAACCCAAAAGCCTCCACCCCAAGATTGCTAGAACTCATACAGCAATTTCGCAGCGTGGCAGGATACAAAATCAATGCCCAGAAATCAATGGCATTTCTATACACTAACAATGAGACTGAAGAAAGAGAAATTAAGGAGTCAATCCCATTTACAATTGCACCCAAAAGCATCAGATACCTAGGAATAAACCTAATCAAAGAGGTAAAGGATCTATACCCTCAAAACTATAGAACACTTCTGAAAGAAATTGAGGAAGACACAAAGAGATGGAAAAATATTCCATGCTCATGGATTGGCAGAATTAAGATTGTGAAAATGTCAATGTAACCCATAGCAATGTACATGTTTAATGCAATCCCTATCAAAATACCATGGACTTTCTTCAGAGAGTTAGAACAAATTATTTTAAGATTTGTGTGGAATCAGAAAAGACCCTGAATAGCCAGGGGAATTTTAAAAAAGAAAACCATATCTGGGGGCATCACAATGCCAGATTTCAGGTTGTACTACAAAGCTGTGGTCATCAAGACAGTGTGGTACTGGCACAAACACAGACACATAGATCAATGGAACAGAATAGAGAACCCAGAAGTGGACCCTGAACTTTATGGTCAACTGATGTTTGATAAAGTAGGAAAGACTATCCACTGGAAGAAAGACAGTCTCTTCAATAAATGGTGCTGGAAAATTGGACATCCACATGCAGAAGAATGAAACTAGACCACTCTCTTTCACCATACACAAAGATAAACTCAAAATGGATGAAAGATCTAAATGTGAGAAAAGATTCCATCAGAATCCTAGAGGAGAACACAGGCAACACCCTTTTTGAACTTGGCCACAGTAACTTTTTTTTTTTTTTTTGGCCACAGTAACTTCTTGCAAGGTACATCCATGAAGGCAAAGGAAACAGAAACAAAAACGAACTATTGGGACTTCATCAAGATTAGAAGCTTTTGCACAGCAAAGGATACAGTCAACAAAACTAAAAGACAACCTACAGAATGGGAGAAGATATTTGCAAATGACATATCAGATAAAGGGCTAGTTTCCAAGATCTATAAAGAACTTATTAAACTCAACACCAGAGAAACAATCTTATCATGAATTGGGCACAAGACCGGAACAGAAATCTCACAGAGGAAGACATAGACATGGCCAACACGCACATGAGAAAATCCTCTGCATCACTTGCCATCAGGGAAATACAAATCCAAACCACCATGAGATACCACCTCACACCAGTGAGAATGGGGAAAATTAACAAGGCAGGAAACCAGAAGTGTTGGAGAGGATGCAGAGAAAAGGGAACCCTCTTGCACTGTTGGTGGGAATGTGAACTGGTGCAGCCACTCTGGAAAACTGTGTGGAAGTTCCTCAAAGAGTTAAAAATCGACCTGCCCTATGACCCAGCAATTGCACTGTTGGAGATTTACCCCAAAGATGCAGATGCAATGAAACGGCAGGACACCTGCACCCCCATGTTTCTAGGACCAATGTCCCAATGGCCAAACTGTGGAAGGAGCCTCGGTGTCCATCGAAAGATGAATGGAAAAAGAATGTGGTTTATGTATACAATGGAATATTCCTCAGCCATTAGAAACGACAAATACCCACTATTTGCTTCAACGTGGATGGAACTGGAGCGTATTATGCTGAGTGAAATAAGTCAATCGCAGAAGGACAAACATTATATGGTCTCATTCATTTGGAGAATATAAATAATAGTGAAAGGGAATAGAAAGGAAGGGAGAAGAAATGGGTAGGAAATATCAGAAAGCGAGACAGAGCATAAAGACTCCTAACTCTGGGAAATGAACTAGGGGTGTTGGAAGGGGAGGAGGTTGGGGGGTGGGGGTGAATAGGTGATGGGTACTGAGGGGGGCACTTGACGGGATGAGCACTGAGTGTTATTCTGTATTTTGGCAAATTGAACACCAATAACTAAATTTATTATTAAAATGAAATAAGTAAAGAAAATTCATCTACCACCTTTACAAATCTTTGTTTTCAAAGATAAAGTTACAGGATGTACCTAAACAGCTCCTAACTGCATTAAAATGAGCATTGTTTACAAGTCATCTGATTTCAAATTCAATCTTCCTCTGAATGTGAAGACAGCATGACATAAAGTGAACAAAGTCTCTGTAAGAATTTCAAATGCATTCATTTACCCTGGGGGTTTAAGTATTGTCATTTTTTATGACTGTGCAGAGCATTTGGTACCTAGGAATGCAAACATGAGGCATTCTCTTAATCTGAGTTAACCTGTTAATCTGAAGATTTTGCATGTGTTTCTGATGTCTTGATGCTTTACAAATCGACAAAAATAAAATTAATACAGTGGCTCTTTCAGAGAAGGATATCCTTCCCCACATACACATGTACTCAATAGTAACCATTTTTAAAAAGAAAACTGTATTGTATTTCTGTTCTTAAACTTTTGGAGATATAACTAATAAAACAAAATATATCCAGTGTACAGACTACATTATGTACAACATACACTTATTGAAAAAACTCAAAGAGTTATATTAATGGTATAAAGATCATAGAATTAGAGACAAAATGGCTTGATTATCTTCAGCTTCTCTTTATATAACAACTTTTAAGTTTTTACCATCTTAGTTGCTCTTCTATAATGGATCAGTGGCCAACGATAGCTCTAAAATAGAGCCAAACAAGATAGACCCATAGAAACCTGACTTTGTAAATTTTAAAAATTTCTTTTAGTAGTCTCTGTACCCAGCTTGGAGCCCAGAGCAGGGCTTGAACTCCCGACCCTGAGATCAAGAATTGAGCTGAGATCAAGAGCCTGAGGCTTAACTGACTCAGCCACCTGGATACCCCAAGACACATGAGTTTGTATATAAAGGAGATGTAGGTTGTTAAAAATAATGGCAAACTTTACCAGTTTGCTTAATTTCTTAAAAAGCAATAACATTATTGATCTTCCCCGTCAACCGAAAACATTTTAACTATGAAAATTGACACTATCCAAGATTCAGATAAACAATTCTTCTTAGGGAATGGCAATACTATGTTTTAGATAACGGCTGTAATAAAATTTGGTCAGTCAAAAACACAGGTTAGTACCCTACTGTGTTAGAGAATTGAGAACAACTACTAATATAACCTCTAAGGGAAAAAAAAAACCTATTATATTTCACCATTGTGAAAAATATTTCTGACAGTGTAATAAGATGTTTATTTTTAAAGATGTTTAACATAAAAATATGATACTACTAATCGGATGGCTAGTGTATGAGGCTAGTAAGTTTCCCTTCTTTAATGAAGCCATGGTATATATTCAAAGCTTATTGCCTTATAAAAAGAAGCAGAGTATCCATTTATGTTTCATTGACCCTTGACTCTCAGTCCTTCTACTGTCAAACATGTGTCCTCCTGGAACCTGGGTGTCGTTCAGCGGTAGGAAAGCAGTGATGAGCTACTGTATTAGTCACTGAGCCCCTATGGTGTGCCAGGGCTGTTTCTACTAACTGGAGGTTCCATAGCAGATGATCCCTGGCCTCATAGAACTTAAGTTTCCTTTGGAATAAATGCATTTGCTGTAAAGAAAAGCAAAGCAGCATAACACTCAGGCAAATACTCATGCTGGTGTTACAATTTCATACATGGTAGAAAGGAGAACCTCTGATGCCAGATATTTAAGCAATAAGCAGAATGAAGTGAGAAGGTACAGATAACAGGGTGAAGAGTGTTCTTGGATTTCCCCCCCAAAACAGTAAGTATGAAGCAAGTACTTTATTATGAGGAAGTGCATTAATCAAAAGTCCTGTAACACCTCCTAGAACCCACAGAGAGGTCAGCAGGCAGTGGCTAGGCCACAAGAGCAATCTGTACTAATTGTTTTTAGCAATCTGGCTTCCAAATAGGAAAAAAATGAAGCTAGAGAACATATTACACATTGTGAATTCAGCTTCAGGATCATTAGCAGCTATGCAGTTCATATATAATGGGGCTGGGTTATGAGACTATGATAAAAGAAAACACAAGATATTGTGGTTTAATTTATATTTTTGCTCATTATAACTCTGAAGAAGAATTAA
>NW_023331615.1:0-49497 GCF_011100685.1 Canis lupus familiaris
GTTCACAGTGTTTCAGTGTCAGTTGAAACAGGGGAAGAATCTCAGGGAAGAATCCTTCACATAATAATAGGACCATTGGTACTAATGTCTCTCAATTAATTCCAAATCCATACAGATGCATTTCCTGATGAGTGAGCTGTGAAGAAAGAGATGAGAAACCCTCATCCCTCTGATTACTTGTGTCAGAATATTTTAACCTAGTACTACATAGTAATGTAAATTATCCTTATTAACAGGAAATATCTTCTCAGATTGGAACCTGAGCAATCAGATGGGCAGAGAAAAAAACGCTTTGACTCGCTCCTCAACTTTTATAGACAAAGGAGAGGTTTTCTATGTACAAAGTCGTTGTCAAGACAGCCTTAGGGAATAAGCCTGCAGCATCAAATCCTCTGCCAACTGGGACGTCCGTCGCCCCAGATCTTCCTGATCCCAAATCCCTGGGCCTGTCCCCCAACACACACTGCCAGGCTGAGATCATTTGCAATTGCTCTCTTAGGAGCACCGGGAAGGGTGAAGGAGCTAGATAGGATGGGATGGAAAGGAGGCCAAGAAAATGAAGGCCTATCCACTTTACGTTCACGTTTGAACAAATCCAGCCATCACAGGCCCCTGTGAAGAAGAGCTGAAATTTACATTACTTCAGTTACAGGAAAAAAAAACAAAAGTTTACAGCTTAATGTCCTAGAAAGCCCCCACAAGAATAAGAACTGAGCCCACGTCAATGGCTGGAAGTGCCTATTAGAATGAGAACAGAGCTCAATGCCCTTGAAGGACCCATATCAAAATGTAAACAGAACTTGAGGAATTGTTCCAGCCCTTCTGGAGGACCCCGAGACAAGCCCTTAACACTAAACTAAAACCCACCTCGGGGTCCAAGTCCCTGCTCCGCTGTGTTGGGTGTACTTGGACGCAAGCTCAAGTTTGGAAATCAACCCTGTGTTTTTGCATTGCTGTCAGCATCTTAGTAGTTTCTCGGATTCGCAATCTTGGGCACAACACCCCCATGTCCCCTCCCACCTGGGCCGAACCCCTATCCCCTCCCGCCCAGGGACACTCAGTCACCTGCCCGCCCACAACAGCTGGGCACAGGCCGTCACACAGGTCCCACGGGCATGGTGGGCACTCCCGCCATCCCTGGCCTCCCAGAGAAAGGAAGGAGGTTTTGGCAGGACACATTCCCAGGGTGGCCCCAGGGCTGCCTGCCCAGCATGGCAGTTTGTGAGAGGTCAGGTCTGTGTCCCTGACACCTGCTCCTCCTCCCCGGTTTCCCACAGGAAATGAAGGAGGACGCCCTTGTCTCCTACTAGGACATCACACAGGTAGACCTGGACGTCAACAGGACGTTGGGCAGCCACATCATGTTTTAGGACTGCTAGGGGGTCAGGTGAGGCTGCTGGGCCAGGGGGCTTCGGGGCCCCGGTGGATTCTGGGTAGGGAAAACAGGTTTCTGAGGCCAGGGGAGCAACAGCAGTCAACAAGTCACCACTCCATGGTAGGGTGATGGGGATGACCACCGTGACCACCGAGCTGGCATATTACTTTGGTCAGAATCGGGGCACAGTTTTGGGGGGCACAAAGCAGGGTTACATTGTTATGAGCTGATTTCTGATTAGGGTGAGCCCAGCGGCCTGACTAGGTTGGGGCAGTGCCTTAAGCCATAAGCAGGTCATGTGGGGGTCATCCTGGAGATGGCGGGTGTAGCACAAAATGGAAACAGTCCTGCACTGCTTGTCCAGGGCTAGGAGATTTTTGTAAAATTTCTTGGGTCCCACACTTGCAGCTCACGCACCTGAGCCACCCTCACTAGGTGGACTCAGCGTGCACACCTTGTGGTGTGGGATCTCTCACACCAGAGTGTGGAGGGCACCCTCCTTGCCCGAGTGAGTAGGGGCTGGGTGAGCATGGGGCTCGGCCTGAAGGCCAGGCAGCACAGCAGACCGAAGAACCCCAGCCCCATCCCCACCCCAACTCCCACACACAGGGAGCCCCTGCACTCCCCGTCATGGGCACCCAGCTCCTCAGGAGCTCCCCCCAGGGTGGCACCGAGGTCTAGCTCCCTGCTGGAGAGGCATCCGGGGAAGATAAGCAGCCAGCGCATGGCACGACCCACTGCCGCACATGAGAATATGGCCAGCCGGACATTCCAGCTCAGCTAACCCTCCAGCGGAAAGTCACTGCATGAGCGAGCCCTGGGTCTGCCAGGAGAGCCTAGCTATCTGCCCAGCGCCAGCACCAGAAATGATGTTGTGCCAACCGTTTTGGCATTTGGGTGACCCAGCCAGAGGATCCAATAGCTGCATATGATAGCTGCATGTGATAGAGACACAACACCCACAAAGCCAACAAAAGTCGGAATCCCCCCAATGTTGTCTAACACCAGCCGATGATTCCATACATGACGCTGTGGTCCCAAATAGGATACATGGAAGACGCAATTAACCACGACTGCAGAGTTGCTGGAGGCACAGAGATGTGCCTGTTGGGTTCCAACAAGGAGCACAGAGGGGAAGGAAGCATCCTACGGAGGGGAGGCCCTTCCTTGGAAAGGTCATCATGTCCCTGTGAAGGCTACAGATGGAGAAATCTGTCCTCCTCTCTTTCAGCTTCTGGTTTTCCTCCTAAATGCCATTTCTCAATCATAAGACCAAAAATTAATTTTATGTTTTTAAATTTCTTTTTATTGGAATCCAATTTGTATGAATTCTTGCTTCAGCAAGGGTGTCATTCAGGAGAAGAGAGAGAAACAATTTTCCCAGACAGGCAAAATATAAAGGATTCATGATCACTTAAACATTCCAGTAAGGAATTTTAAGAGGGACTCTTCTGGTGGGGGAAAAAAGAGAACAAAAGCAACAAAGACTAGAAAGGCCCAGAGAACGTCCAAACAGACCAAAAATACGTGGAGATTATGAACATCCTACTAGAGAATGAATGGAGCAACCAGGAAATTAAAGAGGAAATTTAAAACAAATGAAAATGAAAACATGTTTCTCCAAACCTCTGGGATGTAGCAAAGGTAGTCCTAAGAGGGAAGTACATAGCAATACAGGCCTACCTCAAGAAACAAGAAGTCTCCAATACACAGCCAACCCTACACCTTCAGGACCGGGAAAAGGATAGCAAACAATGCCTAAAGGCTATAGAAGAGGGGAAGAAAGAAGAAAGCAGAAATAAACAATACAGAAACAACAAAGCAGTAGAATGGAATAACAAAACAAAGGGTCGGTTCTTCAAAACAATTAAGAAAATGGATCAAGCCCTACCACCTTATCAACGAGAAAAGAGAAAAGACCTAAATAAATAAAACCACAAATGAGAGAGAGATCACAATCAACACCAGAAAAATAAGACCATTTTAAGGGAATACTATGAAAGCTTACACACTAACATACTGGGAGACTGGAGGAAATGGACAAAATGCCTAGAAATATGCAAATGAGTAAAACTGAAATAGGAAGAAATAGAAAACTGTGAACAGACCCATAACTAGCAAAGGAATTGAATCAGCAATGCACCTGGGTGCCTCATTGGTTGAGCATCGGCCTTTGGCTCAGGTCATGATCCCGGGGTCCTGGGGAATCAAGTCCCACATCAGGCTCCCCACATGAGCCTCAATTTCCCTCTGCCTATAGCTCTGCCTCTCTGTGTCTCTCATGAATACATAAATAATATCTTTAAAAAAGAAAAAGATAAAAAGATGAGCAAGACCCAAATAAAATCACAATGAGAAAGAGAATAACAACCAACACTAGAGAAATACAAATGATTATAAGAGAACATTATGAAAAATTATATGCCAGCAACATAGACCTGGAAGAAATAGATCAATTCCTGGAAATATATAACATAGCAAAATGAAAAAGGAAGAAATAAGAAACTTGAACAGACAGATAACCAGCAAAGAAATTGAATCAGCAATCAAGGATCTCCCAACAGGAGACGCTTAGATCAATAGAACAGAATGGAAAGCCGAAACCAGATACAAACCTGTAACTCTATGATCCATTAATCGACAACAAGCAGGAAGGAATATCCAAAGCACAAAGACAGTCTCTTCAACGAACCCTAACCTGACCCCCTGGATAAGAACAAATGGTGTTGGGAAAACCAGGCAGCCACATGCAAAAGAATGAAACTGGACCCACTTTCTTACACCATATATATAAAATATAAATTCGGATCCCTGGGTGGCGCACGGTTTGGCGCCTGCCTTTGGCCCAGGGCGCGATCCTGGAGACCTGGGATCGATCCCATATCGGGTTCCCGGTGCATGGAGCCTGCTTCTCCTCTACCTGTGTCTCTGCCTCTCTCTCTATCTCTCTGTGACTATCATAAATAAGTAAAAATTTAAAAATAAAATATTTAAAAAAAGAAAAAATAAATACATCAAAATGAAGGAAAGACCTCAATGTGAGACCTGAAACCATACAAAGAAGAAAACGAGAGGCAGCACATCTTTGACATTGGCCATTGGATCTTCTTTCTTTTTTTTTTTTTTTTTTTTTTTTTTTTTTTTTTTTTTATTTGTTCAATTTACTAACATACAGAATAATCACACCCAGTGCCCGTCATGGACTGCTCTTCTTTCTTGAGGTGAGGGAAACAAAAGCAAAAATAATATTGGGACTTCATCAAATTGAAAAGCTTCTGCAAAGTGAAGGAAACAACCAAAGCTAAAAGGCAACATACAGGAGGAGGGGCAAGATGGCGGAAAGAGAAGGGTCCCAAGTCACCTGCTCCCACCAAATTACCTAGATAACCTTCAAATATCCTGAAAATCTAGGAATTCGGACCTGAGATTTAAACAGAGACCAGATAGAATGCTACAGTGAGAAAAGTTCCGCGCTTCTTATCAAGGTAGGAAGATGGGAAAAAGAACTAAAGAAACAAAAGGCATCCAAGGGGGAGAGGCCCAATGAGGAGCCGGGCTAAGGCCAGGGCGAGTGTCCCCCAGGTCAGGAGAGCTCTGTATCAGAGAGGAGGAGCTGCACCAATCTTCCAGGGTGGAATGGCACCCACAAGGATTCAGAGCAGTACCCCAGGAGGGCAGAGATACCCTCGGGCTCCATGGGACACTCCCAGGAGAGTGCACCTAGCTCCTTAAGGGCTGCAGGGCACATGCATTGACCCAGGAGCAGCTCTGAGGGGCTCGGGTGGTGGCTCTGTGCGGAGGGGGTTGCGGGCCCCTGGGAGCAGCTAGGTAGCGGGGCCTAGGCCAGAGGAAGTAGCTCCTGGAGCAGCTCAGAGGGGCTTGGGCGGCAGCTACATGGAGAGGTGGCTGCACGGCTGGGAATGAGAATCCAACAGCACAGGCTCCGGAGAACAGGGTACTGGGACACAGCCCAGGATTTGGCCTCCCCCAGACCAGGCAGAGGCCCGGAGGGCTCAGGACAGTAAGGGTGCTCCTGCCAAGAGCTCCGCAGATCAGCAGGCCCACCCCGGGCCCCCAGGCCCTGCAGATGGACTGCTCTGGAATTACTGTGGGGGTTGAATACCGGTTTTCAGACCTGGCCACTGTCACTGGGGTTGTTCCTCCTTGGGCTTCACGGGGTAAACAACCCCCACTGAGCGCTACACCAGGCAGGGGGAGAGGAGCTGCCCCAAGGGCTAACACCTGAAAATCAGCACAACAAGCCCCTCCCCCAGAAGACCAGCTAGACGGACAAGTTCCAAGGGATGTCAAGGGACTTAAAGTATACAGAATCAGAAGATACTCCCCCTAATTTTTTTTAATTCTGATTGCTTCCCCCACCCTTTTTCTCCCCCTTTCTTCTTTTTCTTTCTCTTTTATTCTCTTTTTTCCTATTTTCTTCCTTTTTTCTTTTTTCTTTTTCTCTTTTCTTTCATTCTTTCTCTCTACTCTTTTTCTCCTTTTCCAAATTCAACTTGTTTTTGGCCACTCTTCACTGAGCAAAATGACTAGAAGGAAAACCTCACCACAAAAAGAAAGAATCAGAAACAATCCTCTCTCCCACAGAGTTACAAAATCTGGATTACAATTCAATGTCAGAAAGCCAATTCAGAAGCACTATTATACAGCTACTGGTGGCTCTAGAAAAAAGCATAAAGGACTCACGAGACTTCATGACTGCAGAATTTAGATCCAATCAGGCAGAAAGTAAAAATCAATTGAATGAGATGCAAACCAAACTAGAAGTCCTAAAGACGAGGGTTAATGAGGTGGAAGAACGAGTGAGTGACATGGAAGACAAGTTGATGACAAAGAGGGAAACTGAGGAAAAAAGAGACAGACAATTAAAAGACCAGGAAGACAGATTAAGGGAAATAAACGACAGCCTGAGGAAGAAAAACCTATGTGTAATTGGGGGTACCGAGGGCACCGAAAAGGGACAGAAGGCCAGAATATGTATTTGAACAAATCCGAGCTGAAAACTTTCCTAATCTGGGAACGGAAACAGGCATTCAGATCCAGGAAATAGAGAGATACCCCCATGAAATCAATAAAAAGTGTCCAACACCTCGACATTTAATAGTGAAGCTTGCAAATTCCAAAGATAAAGAGAAGATCCTTAAAGCAGCAAGAGACAAGAAATCCCTGACCTTTATGGGGAGGAGCATTAGGGTAACAGCAGACGTCTCCACAGCGACCTGGCAGCCCAGAAAGGGCTGGCAGGATATATTCAGGGTCCTCCATGAGAAGAACATGCAACCAAGAATACTTTATCCAGCAAGGCTCTCATTCAAAATGGAAGGAGAGATAAAGAGCTTCCAAGACAGGCAGGAACTGAAAGAATATGTGACCTCCAAACCAGCTCTGCAAGAAATTTTAAGGGAGACTCTTAAAATTCCCCTTTAAGAAGAAGTTCAGTGGAACAATCCACAAAAACAAGGACTGAAGAGATATCATGATGACACTAAACTCATATCTGTTGATAGTAACTCTGAACGTGAACGGGCTTAATGACCCAATCAAAAGGCGCAGGGTTTCAGACTGGATAAAAAAGCAGGACCCATCTATTTGCTGTCTACAAGAGACTCATTTTAGACAGAAGAACACCTACAGCCTGAAAATAAAAGTTTGGAGAACCATTTGCCATTCAAACGGTCCTCAAAAGAAAGCAGGGGTAGCCATCCTTATATCAGATAAACTAAAATTTACCCCGAAGACTGAAATGAGAGATGAAGAGAGACACATCATACTTAAAGGATCTATCCAACAAGAGGACTTAACGAACCTCAATATATATGCCCCAAATGTGGGAGTTGCCAAATATTTAAACCAATTAATAACAAACGTGAAGAAATACTTAGATAATATTTATCTTATGCTTGGTGACTTCAATCTAGCCCATTTTATACTTGATAGTTATTCTAAGCACAACATCTCCAAAGAAATGAGATCTTTAAATGATACACTGGACCAGATGGATTTCACAGATATATACAGAACTTTACATCCAAACTCAACTGAATACACATTCTTCTCAATTGCACATGGAACTTTCTCCAGAATAGACCACATACTGGGTCACAAATCGGGTCTGAACCGATACCAAAAGACTGGGATCATCCCCTGCAGATTCTCAGAGCATAATGCCTTGAAATTAGAACTAAATCACAACAATAAGTTTGGAAGGGCCTCAAACACGTGGAGGTGAAAGACTATTCTGCTAAAAGATGAAAGGGTCAACCAGGAAATTAAGGAAGAATTAAAAAGATACATGGAAACTAATGAGAATGAACATACAACCGTTCAAAATATTTGGGATGCAGCAAAAGCATTCCTAAGGAGGAAATACATCGCAATACAAGCATCCATTCAAAAACTGGAAAGAACTCAAATACAAAAGCTAACCTTACACATAAAGGAGCTAGAAAGAAACAACAGATATATCCTACACCCAACAGAAGAAGAGACTTAATTAGAATTCGAGCAGAACTCAAGGAAATCGAGACCAGAAGAAATGTGGAAAAGATCAACAGAACCAGGAGATGGTTCTTTGAACAAATTAATAAGAAAGATAAACCATTAGCCAACCAGATTAATAAGAAGATAGAGAAGACTCAAATTAATAAAATCATGAATGAGAAAGGAGAGATCACTACCAACACCAAGGAAATACAAATGATTTTAAAAACATATTATGAACAGCTATACGCCAAAAAATTAGGCAATCTAGAAGAAATGGACGCATTCCTGGAAAGCCAGAAACTAACAACTGGAACAGGAAGAAATAGAAAACCTAAACAGGCCAATAACCAGGGAGGTAATTGAAGCAGTCATCCAAAACCTCCCACGACACAAAAGTCCAGGGGCAGATGGCTTCCCAGGGGAATTCTATCAAACGTTTAAGGAAGAAACCACACCTCTCCTACTAAAGCTGTTTGGAAAGATAGAAAGAGATGGAGTACTTCCAAATTCTTTCTATGAGGCCAGCATCACCTTAATTCCAAAACCAGACAAAGGCCCCACCAAAAAGGAGAATTACAGACCAATATCCCTGATGAACATGGATGCAAAAATTCTCAACAAGATACTAGCCAATAGGATCCAACAGTACATTAAGAAAATTAATCACCATGACCAAGTAGGATTTATCCCCGGGACACAAGGCTGGTTCAACACTTGTCAAACAATCACTGTGATTCATCGTATCAGCAAGAGAAAAACCAAGAACCATATGATCCTCTCATTAGATGCAGAGAAAGCATTTGACAAAATAGAGCATCCATTGCTGATCAAAACACTTCAGAGCGTAGGGATAGAGGGAACATTCCTCGACATCATAAAGGCCATCTACGCAAAGCCCACAGCAAATATCATTCTCAATGTGGAAGCACTGGGAGCATTTCCCCTAAGATCAGGAACAAGACAGGGATGTTCACTCTCACCACTGCTATTCAACATAGTACTGGAAGTCCTAGCCTCAGCAATCAGACAACAAAAAGAAATAAAGGCATTCAAATTGGCAAAGAAGCAGTCAAACTCTCCCTCTTCGCCGATGACATGATACTCTACCTAGAAAACCCAAAAGCCTCCCCCCCAAGATTGCTAGAACTCATACAGCAATTTGGTAGCATGGCAGGATACAAAATCAATGCCCAGAAATCAATGGCATTTCAATACACTAACAATGAGGCTGAAGAAATAAAAATTGAGGAGGCAATCTCATTTACAAATGCACCCAAAAGCATAAAATACCTAGGAATAAACCTAACCAAGGAGGTAAAGGATGTCAACCATAAACACTATAGAACACCTCTGAAAGAAATTGAGGAAGACACAAAAAGATGGAAAAATATATTCCATACTCATGGATTGGCAGAATTAATATTGTGAGTGGAGGTTCCTCAAAGAGATAAAAATTGAATTGCCCGACGACCCAGCAATTGCACCTTTGGGAATATACCCCAAAGACTCAGATGCAAGGAAACGCCGGGGCTCCTGCACCCTGATGTTTATAACAGAATGTCCAAAATAGCCAAACTGTGGAAGGAGCCTTGGTGTCCATTGAAAGATGAAAGTGTAAAGAAGATGGGGTTTATGTATAAAATGGAATATTATTTAGGCATTAGAAATGACAAATACCCACCATTTGCTTCAACGTGGATGAAACTGGAGGGTATTATGCTGACTAAAGTAAGTCAATCGGAGAAGGACAAACACTTTATGTTCTCATTCATTTGGAGAATATAAATAATAGTGAAATGGAATTTAAGGGAATGGAGAAGAAACGTGGGGGAAATATCAGAAAGGGAGACAGAACATAAATACTCCTAACTCTGAGAAAGGAACTAGGGATGCTTTACGGGGAGGAGGGCGGGGGGTGCGGGTGAATGGGTGAAGGGCACTGAGGGGGGCCCTTGCGGGGATGAGCACTGGGTGTTATTCTGTTTGTTGGTAAATTCAACACCATAAAAATTAAATTTATTTTTAAAAATATGTTCAAACAACTAAATATTTATGCTGCCAACATGGGAGTACATAAATATAGAAACCAATTAACGACAAACATACAGAAAGTCACTGATAATAATACAATGACAGGGGATTTTAACACCCACTTATGGCAATGGACCGATCGTCTATACAGAAAATCAACAAGGGGAAAATAGATTTGACACACTGGACCACAGGGACTCAACAGATATAGTTTGAACATTTCATCCTAAAGCAGAATACACATTCCTTTCAGTTTTACATGGGACATTCTCCAGAACAGATCATATCATGGCCCACAAATCAGCCATCAACAGGTACAACAGGTACAAGAAGGTTGATATCACACCCTGTACATTTTTGGACCACGACGCTATGAAACTCGAAGTCGACAGTAAGAAAAAATTTGGACAGACCAAAAATACGTGGAGATTATGAACATCCTACTAGAGAATGAATAGAGCAACCAGAAAATTAAAGAGGAAATTTAAAACAAATGAAAATGAAAACATGTTTCTCCAAACCTCTGGGATGTAGCAAAGGTAGTCCTAAGAGGGAAGTACATAGCAATACAGGCCTACCTCAAGAAACAAGAAGTCTCCAATACACAGCCTAACCCTACACCTTAAGGAGTTGAAAAAGGAATAGCAAACAAAGCCTAATGCCTATAGAAGAGGGGAAAATAAAGATGAGAGGAGAAATAAACAATACAGAAACAACAAAGCAGTAGAATGGAATAACGAAACAAAGAGATGGTTCTTCAAAATAATTAAGAAAATGGATGAAGCCCTAGCCAGCCTTATCAACGAGAAAAGAGAAAATACCTAAATAAATAAAATCACAAATGAGAGAAGAGAGATCACAATCAACACCAGAAAAATTAGACAATTATAAGGGAATACTATGAAAGATTATATGCTAACATACTGGGAGACCTGGAAGAAATGGACAAATCCCCAGAAATGTGCAAATGAGCAAAATTGAAATAGGAAGAAATAGAAAATGTGAACAGACCCATAACTAGCAAAGGAATTGAATCAGCAAGGCACCTGGGTGCCTCAGTGGTTGAGCATGTGCTTTGGCTCAGGTCATGATCCCGGGGTCTTGGGGAATGAAGTCCCACATCAGGCTCCTCGCATGGAGCCTCAATTTCCCTGTGTCTATAACTCTGCCTCTCTTTGTCTCTCATGAATACATAAGTAAAGTTGCAGCCACTGTGGAACAGTCTGGAGGGTCCTCGAGAAGTTAAAAATAGGGGATCCCTGGGTGCCGCAGTGGTTTGGCGCCTGCCTTTGGCCCAGGGCGTGATCCTGGAGACCCGGGATCGAATCCCACATCGGGCTCCCGGTGCATGTAGCCTGCTTCTCCCTCTGCCTGTGTCTCTGCCTCTCTCTCTGTGACTATCATAAAAAAAATATAAAAGAAGAAGTTAAAAATAGAGCTACCCTATGATTCCAAAATTGCACAGCTAGGTATTTACCCCGAGGATACAAAAGTAGTTTAGTAGATTCGAAGAGGAACACGCAGCCCAGTGTTGGTAGCAGCGTTATCAACAACAGTGAAACTGTGTATAGAGCCCAGATGTCCATCGACAGATGAATGGGCAGAGACGATGTGGTAAATATACACACTGCGACATCACTCGGTCATCAGAAGGGATGAAATGAAGCCATTTACAATGACGTGGGAGAAGGGGAAAGGACTTATGCTAAATGAACTCAGTCAGAGGAAGACATATACCAAATATCATACAATTGCATTCACATGTGAATTTTAAGAAACCAAACAAACTGACAAAGGGGCGGAGGGGGGGATGAGAGAGCAAATAAAAAAACACACTATTAACCCCAGAGAATAAACTAATAAATACCAGAGGAAGGTGAGGGGGATGGGGAATCAGGCGATGGGGATAGTGGAGGGCACCTGTGACCAGTACCAGGCGTTGTATCCAAGGGATGAATCACTATGTGGTAAACCTGAAACTATATCATACTGTGTTTACAAAGAGGAATTCAAGTAAAACTTTAAAATAATAATTGGTAGTATTGATGAAAAATGTGCGCACAAGTGATAAAATCAGAAAGGCAACTGAAAATCAAATAAAGAGTCTTTAGAGTCACAAATCCCCTCCTTAGCTCAGCTCGGGAGAAGCCTGCCATGTCTATTCTGACCACAACAGAGGCCTGGATTTTGATTCTCTGGGGAAGCCACTGACTTGGTGGAGTCAGGCTATCTTTGAACCCTAAACCTAAATAGAGTACATAAAACTAAACTGCCCAAGATACTAGGAGTCCCAGTGCAGGCACATGCCAAGACCCAAACTCTAACCATAAACAGATATAACCCTAAGCCTACACTTAAGCCCAATGTTAACCTAAACCTTAAACAAGACCTATCACTAATCGAAAACCAAACACAAACCCCAAGACCGAAACACATTCACTGAACCTTCCTGCCAAACCTCAACCTAACTCCTAAACCTATTCTAAACCCTTAACCCTGACCGCTACCTTAAATCTAACCCTAACCTCTAAACCTAAACTTAACTTAATGTACTCAAATCCTATTCCTGACCTTAACCTGTACCCTAACCCTAACCCTCTAATACTAATCCTATCTCATACCCGAAACTGTACCCTAACCCGTACCCTAAAACTAACCCCTAACCCACTCCCTAAATGTATCTCTTACCCTCTTCCAAAACCGTACCCTGACCCTGACCTGTCCCTAACCCTAACACCTAACCAAACAGTAACCCTAACCCTAGTTCTAACCCCTATCCTAACCCTAACCCTCGCCCTAATTCTAAACCTAGACCTAACTATAAACCAACCCCTCACCCTAAACCCTAATTCACACCCTAACCCCTAACCCTAACTGCAAACCTAAGCCCAACCCTAACACTAGCCATAACCCTAACCCCAAATCCTAACCTCCATATGTCCTGAAGCCAAAGTGCTGGTCCTGAGGAGGACGGGGTTCCTGTCAGGGTTGACGTGGCCCCACATTTTCCTCAAGCCTCACCATAAGACCTGAGGAGGCTGGGGGCTCCTGTCAGCATGGATGTGGCCCATAATCTTCCCAAACCTTCACAGTGGGTTCTGAGGGGGCTGGAGACTCCTGTCAGTGTGGATGCGGCACCCACATTTTTCTTAGGCCTGTCCCCATGGACGCATCCCCATATTTCCCCAAGTCTACACTGGGGGTCCTGAGGAAGTCAGCATCCTGTTGTGTCCATGTGGCCTCAAGTCCTCCCGAAGCGTCACTGAGGTTTCTGAGGAGGCCGGGGCTCCTGTAACCATGAATGCGGCCCCCAGCTTCCAGAAGCCTCAACTTATGTCCTGAGGGGCCTGGGAGCTCCTGCCAGAGTGGACGTGGCACCACATCTTCCTGAAGCCTCCCCGCAGGTCCTGAGGCTGCTCTGGGGCTCCTGTCAGCATGGATGCGGGCCCACAATTTCCTGAAACCTCCCCGCGGGTCCTGAGGTGGCTCAGGGCTCCTGTCATTGTGGATGTGAGCCCACATCTTCCTGAAGACTCCCCGCAGTTCCTGAGGCGGCCCAGGGGCTCCTGTTAGGGTGGATGCGGGCCCACATCTTCCTAAAGCCTCACCGTGATTCCTGAGGAGACCGGGGCTCCTGTCAGCATGAACGCGACCCAATTTCCCCCTGAAGACTTCCCGCAGGTCCTGTGGAGGCTGCAGCTCATCAGCGTAGACGCGTCCCCACGTCCCCCTCAGGCCTCCCCAGCACAGGCAGTTAGTGCAGGGAGAGGAGGCCTACTGCACATGCATGCCCCATGGGAGGGGCCTGGGCTCGGGCGCCCCCTGCGGGACACTCAGGCGCTGCAGGAGGCTGTGCAGGAGGCAGCAGGTGCTCCATGGTCCCCACCTGCCTCCTTTCAGGCTCCAGCTGGGGCCTGTTAGCTTCGGAAACATCTCACTGAAAAGGAGCCCAACACCCGGTTTCCCCAGAAATACGTAAGGACAAGGAATTGGAGCCCACAGGACGCGAAATGAAATGTGGACCAGACTTTTACCACGTCCTGCAAAACTCACTCAACACTTTTCCACTGTGGGCGGGACCGCGGGTTGGTGCAGCCACCCTGGAAACAGTGTGGAGGCCCCTCAGGAAGTTACAAATAGAGCCGCCCTGCGACCAGCAGGTGAACGGCCTGGAGCTCACTCCGAAGATACAGATGCAGTGAGACGTGGGACAACTGCACCCCAATGTCCACCGCAGCTCGATCCACAGTAGCCACACTGTGGGAGGACCTCGGTGCCCTGAGGCAGATGATGGATAGAGAGGATGGGAGATAGATGATGGTCATAGAGAGAGAAATGGTACTCAGCTATCAAAGAGAAGGAAATCTTTCCATTTGCAATGATGTGGATAGAACTAAAGATATCATGTTAAGTGAAGTAAGTCACTCGGGAAAGAGAATGACCGTGTGGTGTCATTCATAGGTGGAATTAAAGAAGCAAAGCAGATGAACTATTGTGAACGGAAGGAAAGACAAATAAGATCAAAACAGATGCAGGAAACACAGACTCTTAATGATAGGAAACGAACTGAGGGTCGCTGGAGGGGTGGGGGCATAACAGGGGAAATAGGAAAGTGCTGCGTCTCACTCTGTCCTGCTTCTCCAATACTGATTTGCTGTCCAGGGTTATTTGTTGAGGAGGATGGATGTTATGGTTTTTTTTTCCTATTTCTAAGGTCTGCCACCATGATTTTGATAGGAATGACATTGAAACTGAGGGTGGCTTCAGGAACTGTGGACATTTTCACAAGATGAGGCACCCACCCCACGAGTCTAGGACAGCCTCCCAGAGCCTGGTATGGCTCAGTGCACAAGTCTTGTGCTCCTTTGGCTCAGTCTCATTATTTATTCTCCTTGATGCTCCTGAGAAGGCCTTCACGTCCTTCCTTTGCTTCCTGAGTGCTCATTGTCGGGACACAGCAAGGCTACTCTGCTCTGTAGGGTCAGTTTGTGTCCCGTGACTTTACTGAACTCACTCCTTAGTTCTAACAAGTTTTGGTGGAGGCTCTGGGGTTGCCTGTTTCTAGTTCCGCATCTTCAGCATATAGGGACAGTGTGACGTCCCCCTTCCAGGTGTGGAACCTTTTATTTTTACAGCTTAATGTCGTAGAAATCCCCACTATTGAATCAAAACTGAGCCCAGGCCAAGGGCAGGAAGCCCCTATTAGAATGAGAACAGAGCTCAATGCCCTTGAAGGCCCCATATCAAAATGTAAACAGAACTTGAGGAATTGCTCCAGCCCTTCTGGAGGTCCCCGAGATCAGCCCTTAAAACTAAGCTAAAACCCACCTCAGGGTCCAAGTCCCTGCTCCGCTCTGTCGGGTATACTTGGACACAAGCTCGAGGTGGTAAATAAACCCTCGTGTGTTTGCATCAGTGTCGGCTTCTCGGAGGTTTCTCGGATTCGCAATCTTGGGCACAACAGTCTGAGATAAAAAAAGAAAACCAAAAGAAGCTCGGACGCAGGTAGAGTGAACGCAGGATTCTGAGAGAAGCGGCGGAGACCCGGGGGCTTGGGGGCTCTTCTGTGGAGGCCCCTGCAGCCTGGGTGGCAGGATGCTCAGCCCCAGAGCCAGAGGACCCAGAGACCCCACCCGCATCCCGCCCATCTGGGCCTGGTCTGAGGGAGCAGCACAGCGCCGCCCGCTGGAGACCAGACAAGCTGACGCCCACCCCGCCTCTGACCCCGCAGATGCATCTCCCAGGTAGATGTGCACCTGAGAATCAGCGCCATGGCCAATCCCCAGACCCCGCACAGACCACTCGCTGCCACCAAGGTGTTGGACCACAGAGGCTGCAGAGCTTCAGCTCTGCTTGGAAAGTAGGGTCCAGCTTCCTTTGTACTTTGTGCTTTATTTTCATTTATTTTCTTTGATTCTTTTTTATTAATTGCCTTATTTTAATTTTTATGTATGTACCTTATATATTTATTATTTTTACTATCATGGTACTTTAATTGTGTTTCTTATTTTGGAATTTAGAATCTTTAACAAGCAGGCCAAAATAATCTGGTGTTTTTTATTTTGGGAGGGCAGTTGTTATTGTTTTTCTTGGTTTTCCTTTTTCTTCCTTCTTTCTTTTCTGGAAAAAATAATGAGATGGTGAAATTCACCTCCAAAAAATAATATGAGGTAGTACTCACAGCCAGGAAGTCCATCAATACAAATATATGATGTCTAACTACAGTTTAAAACAATGATTATAAAGATAGCATCTGGGCTGGAAAAAGAGCACAGAAGAAAACTAGAGAATCCCTTACTGTAGAAATAAAAGAATTAAAATCTAGTCAGGACAACGTTAAAAATGCTATAACTGAGATGCTGTCCCAAGTGGAAGCCTTAAAAACAAGGAAGGTTATGGACCACAAAGGCAGACTTCGGAACTCAGCCACTTATTAAAACAATAACATTCATATCATGGGAGACCCCAAGATTAAGACAGAGGAAAGGTGGGCTTTCTCAGCCATTAGAAACGACAAATACCCACCATTTCCTTCAACGAGAATGGAACAGGAAGTTATTATGCTGAGTGAAGTAAGTCAATCAGAGAAAGACAAATATTGTATGTTCTCAATATAGATAATAGTGAAAGGAATATAAGGGAAGGGAGAAGAAATGTGTGGGAAATATCAGAAAGGGAGACAGAACATAAAGACTCTTAACTCTGGGAAACGAACTAGGAATGATAGTAAGGGGAGGAGGAGCGGGGGATGGGGGTGAATGTGTGACGGGCACTGAGGGGGGCACTTGACGCGATGAGCACTGGTTGTTATTCTGTATGTTGGCAAATTGAACACCAATAAAAAGTAAATTTATTATTAAGTAGAAAGAAAGAAAGAAAGAAAGAAAGAAAGAAAGAAAGAAAGAAAGAAAGAAGAAAGAAGAAAGAAAGAAAGAAAGAAAGAAAGAAAGAAAGAAAGAAAGAAAGAAAGAAAGAAAGAAAGAAAGAAAGAAAGAAAGAAAGAAAGAGTGGCACCTGTGTGGCTCAGTTAGTTAAGCTTCTGCCTTAGGGTCAGTTCATGATCCAGGTCCCAAGGAAGGCTCCCTGTTCAGCAGGGAACCGGCTTCTCCCTCACCCTCTGCCCCTCTAGCACAGGTTTTCACTCCTCTCTATCTCAAATAAATAAATAGCATCTTTGAAAAATAAACAGACAAACCCAGAGGGAAGAGAAATCTCCCATGTAGAAGATTTTCAAACAATATGTGCATACATTCTACCCTCAAGTTCCTGAGCATAGCTTCCCAATCTTATGTGTGGAATACACATAGTAACTTCCTTCTACAAAATATAATATGAAAAACTTAAAATAATAATGATAATATAATAATAATAATAAAATAATAATAATAAAGAATCACTTTACTACGGAGAAACCTGACAAACACTACCTCAGAAAGATGATCAGATCGATACCAAGACTGATAAATCATGTTGATTCTATCTATCCTTTATATGATATAATGAAAATGGCAGTATATCTCTGTATATAATCCACAAAAACAGTTCAATCATGAGATAAACAACAGACATGTCCCAACTGAGGGAAATTTTACAAAATACTCTACTTCTCAAAGTGTTCCAGTTCAACAACAACAAGGAAAGGCTGAAAGACTGTCACAATCCAGAGGAGCCTAAGAAAACATGAGGACAAATGGAGTGTGGTATGAGGGATGGTGATTTAGCAAAAACTAAGGAAATCTGAATAAAGTATGGTCTTTGGTTATTGCGAAAATTTTAATATTGATTCATTAGCTAATATTTGTACCGTACTGATATAAGATATCAATAATTGGAGAAATTGAGTGCAAGTGCATGAGAATTCTCTGTACTATCTTCTCAATTTCCCTATAAATCTTTGTTTTCTTTCTAAGAAATAAGATGTAATTTGAAAATTGACTTAAATGAATCAGGCTCCAGTGTGAAGAAATTTTAAGAATCGTTGAATAATCTTTT
Organism: Canis lupus familiaris; assembly: GCF_011100685.1. NCBI lineage: Eukaryota > Metazoa > Chordata > Mammalia > Carnivora > Canidae > Canis > Canis lupus. The sequence continues at coordinate 17,900 of NW_023331615.1, forward strand.
GCCTTATTCTTAAAAAATTCCTTTGATGGGAACAAAGTAAGAATTTTATATCAGAAGGAAAGAAAAACACTTATGAACACGCATAATGCCTTCTCAAACTGAAAAGCAGTAAAGGATAATAAATAGCAAAAATCAGATAAAAATACTTCTATTATAATAGACACCATATTGCAAGTGCATTTAAAATTAGCAATGTATAACATTTATTTCCTTGACATTTGACTTCCAAAGAGTTCATAGTGTTTCAGTGTCAGTTGAAACAGGGGAAGAATCTCAGGGAAGAATCCTTCACATAATAATAGGACCATTGGTATTAATGTCTCTCAATTATTTCCAAATCCATAAAGATGCATTTCCTGATGAGTGACTGAGCTGTGAAGAAAGAGATGAGAAACCCTCATCCCTTTGAATTACTTGTGTCAGAATATTTTAACCATAGTATTATGGATAGTAAATTATCCTGGAAACAGGAAATATGTCTCAGAGTGGAATCTGAGCAATCAGATGGGGAGAGAAAAAATGCTTTAACTCGCTCCTGCACTTTTAAAGACAAAGGAGAACTTTTCTATGTACAAAGTCAGTTGTCAAGATAACCTTAGGGAATAAGAGTCTGCAGCATGGAATCCTGCTGCACAGCTGGGACGCCGATGCCCCATGTCTTCCTGACCTCAAATCCCTGGGCCTGTCCCACAACACAGGTAGCCACGCTGAGATCATTTGCAATATCTCTCTTAGGAGCTCCAGGGAGAGCGGCATGAGCTAGATAGGACGGGACGGGTTGCATGGAGGACGAGAACTTTATGGCCATTCTACTTTAAGTTCAGTATTAGCACATGTCCAGCAATCCCAGGCCCCTGTGAAGAAGAGCTAAAATTTGCATTACTTCAGTTACTGTAAAAAAACAAAGTTTACAGCTTAATGTCTTAGAAAACCCCACAATAGAATAAAAACTGAGCCTAAGCAAAGGGCTGGAAACCCCAATTAGAATGAGAAGAGAGGGATCCCTGGGTGGCCCAGCGGTTTGGCACCTGCCTTTGGCCCAGGGCGCGATCCTGGAGACCCGGGATCGAATCCCACGTCGGGCTCCCGGTGCATGGAGCCTGCTTCTCCCTCTGCCTATGTCTCTGCCTCTCTCTCTCTCTCTCTGTGACTATCATAAATAAATAAAAATTTAAAAAAAAGATTTAGAATGAGAAGAGAGCTCAATGCCCTTGAAGGCCGCATATCAAAATGTAAACAGAACTTGAGGAATTCCTCCAGCCCTTCTGGAGGTCCCCAAGACCAGCCCTTAAATCTAATCTAAAACCCTCCTCAGGGTCCAAGTCCCTGTTCCACTGTGTGGCATATACTTGAACCCATGCTCGAGTTTGTAAAACAACCCTCGTGTGTTTGCATCGGTGTCGGCTCCTTAGTGGTTTCTCGGATTCGCCATCTTGGGCACAACACCTCCATGACCCCTCCCCACCTGGACTGACCCCCGTCCCCTCCCACCCATGCTGACTCTCAGTCACGTCCCCGCCCACAACAGCTCGGCATAGGCCCTCACACAGTTCCACAGGCACGGTGGGCACTCCCGCCGTCCCCAGCCTCCCAGGGGAAGGAAGGAGGTTTTGGCAGGACACACTACCATGGTGGCCCCAGGGCTCCCTGCCCAGGAGAGCACCTGGTGACAGGTCGGGGTCTGTGTCCCTGACGCCAGCTCCTCCACCCGGTTTTCCCACAGGAAATGAAGGAGGAGGCCCTGGTCTCCTCCAGGGACATCACGCAGGTGGACCTGGATGTCAACAGGACGTTCAGCAGTCACATCATATTTTGGGACTACTACGGGGTAGGGTGAGGTTGAGGGTCCAGGGGGGATCAGGACCCAGGGGAGAACCAGGGCATTCCGGGTAAGGAAAACGGGACTTCTGAGGCGGGGGGCAGAACAGCAGCCAACAACAAACCGCTCCATGGTAGGGTGTTGGGGATGACCTCTGTGCCCCCACACCCAGGGCCTCGGGGATGAGGAGGCACCAGGATGGGGCCTCCAGGGGTTGCCATGGGAGCTGAACCCCAAAGGGGTGAGGGACGACCCCCTGAGAAGCAGGGGATGGGGTGGGGACATGGTGGGAAGGAACCGAACCTGGGTGCCAGGCAGAATGGCCACGGCGGAGCAGGACACACTTCAATCCCATGAGGGTCGAACAGGTCAGAGTGACACCCACTCTCGGTGCTTTACATGTTTCTAAGTTCTATGCATTTAATTTGAGACAATTTGCAATTTGAAAACACACATAGTATGATGAACCCCAGATAATGCCCTGGTCCAGCCAGGGCCAATCACTGACCACACCCGGCCCCAGGGGCTGGTGTCACAGCAAACCCCAGACTGGAGTCTCCTTAAAGTGTAGACGTCTCCTTTTGCATCTTAGAGGAAGGGGATGCCCTGTGTCCGCAGGCCCCCCACGACATCTCCCTCATTCCCCACTGCCACTCCATCCACCTACATCATCATCCTCAATGGCATCCCACCTACACCATCCCCCTCAAACCCACACAGCCCCACATAATCCCCACCCACTCTATACCGCAACACCATCCCCCCTACACCATCCCCCACACTCCACCACCATCATACCCCTGCCCCCACACCATCCACCCCCACACCATCAGCGCCCAGCAAGGACCCGGTGCAGGTGCACCCTGTGGGACATGCTCAGCCTCCCAGGGTTTCTCTGGATACCCTACTCCCTTCAGAAGCCCGGGTGTCCCATAGAGTACCCAGGAGTTGCAGGGAGGAGGGAAGACAGGGAGCCCCAGACAGGGTTTGTGCAGGTGAGTGGTGCAGAGGAAGCACTGTGCCCTGCCTCCGCCCACTGGCCGTCCTGGAGGGCGGCACACCCTGCACAGGACACCAGCCCCTAACCCAGGGGGATCAGGACTGGCCTGGCCCCGGGCTCTGTGAGGGTGGGTGTGATTTGAGCCCCCGCCCCAGGCCCAACAAAAAGACTAATGGGATCCAGCCCCCCCATAGCCCTGTCCAGGCCTGGATTCTGGCCCCACGCTGAGCGAGCCCTCTCACAGCTTTATGTGGCCTCCTGGGCCCTTGGCGTGCCCCACAGATCCAGGTCACTGACCTAGAGCAGCCCTGGGGATCCCGGGACACCAAAGGTTGGGGAGAGCAGAGGTAGGCTGGTGGGCCCCACCCACACCCACACCAGGAGGCAGGTTCTTCCAGTTGCTGGGGCCCCAGGGGCCCCGAGGCTAGGGTCCAGCTGCCCTGCAGGGACCCAGCTAGGAACCCATGAGCTACAGGTCAAGGTCAGCTCTGCTGTCCTCAGAACCATCTCTAAGGCTGAAACCTCAGGACACACGCCCCCACCCGGAGTCCACACATGCTCCCAGGTGGGGGACTCCAGCACTCGCATCGCCACCCATGTGATTCTTGCCCTCTCCTAAAGGACAGAATGGTCTCCTTCCCCAGGGGAAGGCGCGCACCCTGGGCTCTGAGCCCATTTGCTGTAGAATATCAATAAAGTGTTGTGATGTGAAAATGCACAGCCAGCCTGTTTCTGTGTCTCCCAGAACTCTGTGCACGGGGCATGGAGAGACCCACAGAGAGGAGGAGGGGGCAACACCCAGGCCCCAAATAGCCCCTGCATGGGCACTGCAAGGCACACACAGTTGACGTACCCACGTGCCTTCCAGGGGCGGCCAGACACCAGGGTCATGACCCCACAGACTATACTGGGACTCAGCCTGTGCCCCATGGGCCAGGAGGGCCTGGGACAGAGTGACAGCCAGGGAGCCTCAGGTCACCAGGGTCTGTGTAAAGCGACCTGGGAGGTCTGTGCTCCCTCTGTCAAGGGGCCTGGGGCTGGCTGGTTTCTGGGGCACTTCCTGCCATCCCCGCATCTCTGTGCCTGTGTGCCTGGGGAACAGAGGGCCTGCGGGGCGGTCAGTGGGACCCAGGAAGGGATGTCAGGACAGCAGGCCCTTGTGTTGTGCCCAAGATTGCAAATCCAAGAAACCACCGATGAGCCGACACCGATGAAAACTCCCGAGGATATCTTTACAAGCTGGAGCTTGAGTCAAAGTGCACCCGACACAGCGGAGCAGGGATTTAGACCCTGAGACTAAGAGGCGTAGCAGCTTTATAGGGGCCAGTGGCCCTTGGGATACACAGAAAGTTGCACAGTCATGTCGGTCCACACGCAGGTGGCCGATTGAAATCCACCTTACCTTATGGGATCCACTTGACCTGGCATATTACTTTGGTCAGAAACGGCCCGCAGTTTTGGTGGGCACAAAGCAGGGTTACATTCTTATGAGCAGATTTCTGATTAGGGTGTGCCGAGTGGCTTGACTGGGTTGGGGCAGCGCCTTAAGCCATAAGCAGGTCATGTGGGGGTCATAGGGGAGGTGGCGGGTGTAGCACAAAATAGAATCAGTCCTGCTCTGCTTGTCCAGGGGTAGGGGATTTTTGTTAAATTTCCTGGGTCCCACACTTGCAGCTCACGCACCTGGGCCACCCTCACCAGGTGGACTCACTGTGCACACCTTGTGGTGCTGGATCTCTCACACCAGCGTGTAGAGGGCACCCTCCTCGCCCTAGTGAGTAGGGGCTGGGTGAGCATGGGGCTCGGCATGAAGGCCAGGCAGCACAGGGTACCGAGGAACCACAGCCCCATCACCACCCCTACTCCAGCCCCATGGCTCCCCGTAATGGGCACCCGGCTCCTCTGAGATCCCCCCAGGGTGGCCCCGAGGTCTGGCTCCCTGCTGGAGAGGCATCGGGGAGAAGAGAAGCAGCCGGGGCACAGTGGGACCCACTGCCGGACATAGGAATGTGGCGGAGCCGGACCTTCCAGCTCAGCTGACCCTCCAGTGTAAAGTCACTGCACGAGCGAGCCTTGGGTCAGCCAGGAGAGCCCAGCTAGCCGCCCAGTGCCAGCACCAGAAAAGATGTTGTGCCAACCATGTCGGTGTTTGGGTTACCCAGCCAGAGGATCAGATAGCTGCACATGATAGCTGCATGTAATAGACACACACACACCCCAAAACCAACAAAAGTCGGAATCCCCCAATGTTGTCAAACAGCAGTTGGATGCTTACATACACGACGGTGTGGTCCCCAATAGGATACATGGAAGACGCTATAAGCCATAATTGCAGAGGTGCTGGAGGCACGGAGATGTGCCTGCTGGGTTCCAAAAAGGAGCGCAGAGGGGCAGGAAGCATCCTACGGGGGGGGGGGGCATGATGAGCATGTGCTTTGGCTAAGGTCATGATCCCGGGGTCCTGGGGAATCATGTCCCACATCAGGCTCCCTGCATGGAGCCTCATTTTCCCTCTGCCTATACCTCTGCCTCTCTGTGTCTCTCATGAATACATAAATAAAATCTTTAAAAAAGAAAAAAGATAAAAAGATGAGAAAGGACCCAAATAAAATCACAAATGAGAAAAGAGAAATAACAACCAACACTACAGAAATACAAATGATAATAAGAGAATATGATGAAAAATTCTATGCCAGAAACCTAGAACCTGGAAGAAATTGATCAATTCCTAGATATATATATATATATATATATATATATATATATATACAAAAAAAATTAAGAAATAAGAAATTTGAACAGACAGTTAACCAGCAAAGAAATTGAATCAGCAATCAGGGATCTCCCAACAGGAGACACTTAGATCAATAGAACAGAATGGAAAGCTAAAACAAGATACAAACATGTATCTATTTTCCAAAAATGGACAACAAGACAGGAAGGAATATCCAATGGCACAAAGACAGTCTCTTCAACAAACCCTAACCCTGACCCCAGGATAAGAACAAATGGTGTTGGGAAAACCAGGCAGCCACATGCAGAAGAATGAAACTGGACCACTTTCTTACACCATATATACAAAAAATAAATTCAAAATGGATGAAAGACCTAAATGTGAGACCTGAAACTATACAAAGAAGAAAAGATAGGCAGCAACGTCTTTGACATTGGCCATTGGATGTTCTTTCTAGATATGCCTCTGAGGTGAGGGAAACAAAAGCAAACATCCTATTGGGACTTCATCAAATTGAAAAGCTTCTGCAAAGTGAAGGAAACAACCAATGCTAAAAGGCAACATACAGGAGGAGGGGCAAGATGGCGGAAGAGTAGGGTCCCCAAGTCACCTATCCCTACCAAATTACCTAGATAACCTTCACGTCATCCTGAAAATCTACGAATTCGGCCTGAGATTTAAACAGAGACCAGATCTAATGCTACAGTGAAAAAAGTTTGTGCAACTATCAAGGTAGGAAGATGGGAAAAAGAAATAAAGAAACAAAAGGCATCCAAGGGGGACGGGCCCCACGAGGAGCCGAGCTAAGGCCAGGCCGAGTGCCCCCGGGTCAGGAGAGCTCTGTCCCAGAGAATCAGGAACTGCACCAATCTTCCAGGGTGGAATGGGCCTGCAGGGATTCAGAGCAGGACCCCAGGAGGGCGGGGATACCCTCGGGCTCCATGGGACACTAACAGACACCTGCACTCCCAAGAGAGTGCATCGAGCTCCCGAAGGGCTGCAGGGCACATGCATGACCCAGGAGCAGCTCTGAGGGGCTCGGGCGGTGGCTCTCTGTGGAGAGGGCTGCGGGTCCCTGGGAGCAGCTAGGCGGCGGTGCCTAGGGCAGAGGAAGAGGCTCCGTGTGGAGGGGGCTGCGCGGCTCCAGGAGCAGCTCATAAGGGCTGGGGCGGCGGCTTTGTGGAGAGGCGGCTGCGCAGCCGGGAGCGAGAATCCAACAGCAAAGGCCCCAGAGCACGGGGCCCCGGGACACAGCCCAGGATTCGGCCTCCCCCGGGACAGGCAGAGGCCTGGAGGGCCCAGGACAGCAAGGACGCACCTGCCCAGAGCTGAGCAGATCAGCAGCCCCACACCGGAGGCTCCAGGCCCTGCAGATGGACTGCTCCGGAGTTATGGCGGGGGCTGAATACAAGTTTTCAGATCTGGCCGCTGCCACTGGGGTTGTTCCTCCTTGGGTGTCACGGGGTAAACAAGCCCCACTGAGCGCTTCACCAGGCAGGGAGAGAGGAGCTCCCCCAAGGGCTAACACCTGAAAATCAGCACAATATGACCCTCCCCCACAATACCAACTAAACAGACAAGTTCCAGGGGAAGTCAAGGGACTTAAAGTATACAGAATCAGAAGATACTCCCCCATGTTTTTTTTTTATTTCTGATTGCTTCCCCCACCATTTCCCCCCCTTTCTTTCTTTTTCTTTCTCATTTTATTCTCTTTTTTGCTTTTTTTCCTCCTTTTTCCTTTTCTTTTCCTCTTCTCTTTCCTTCTTTCTCTCCTCTCTTTTTCTCCTTTTCCCAATACAACTTCTATTTGGCTCCTCTACACTGAGCAAAGTGACTAGAAGGAAAACATCACTTAAAAAGAAAAAAACAGTCCGCTCTCCCACAGAGTTACAAATCTGGATTACAATTCAATGTCAGAACAACAATTCAGAAGCACTATTATACAGCTACTGGTGGCTCTAGAAAAAAACATAAAGGACTCAAGAGACTTCATGACTGCAGAATTTAGATCCAATCAGGCCGAAATTAAAATCAATTGAATGAGATGCAATCCAAACTAGAAGTCCTAATGACCAGGGTTAATGAGGTGGAAGAACGAGTGAGTGACATAGAAGACAAGTTGATGGCAAAGAGGGAAACTGAGGAAAACAGAGACAGACAACTAAAAGACCAGGAAGACAGATTAAGGGAAAAAAACGACAGCCTGAGGAAGAAAAACCTATGTGAAATTGGGGTTCCCAAGGGTGCCGAAATGGACAGAGGGCCAGAATATGTATTGGTACAAATCATAGCTGAAAATTTTCCTAATCTGGGAAGGGAAACAGGCATTCAGATCCAGGAAATAGGAGATCTCCCCCGAAATCAATAAAACCCGTCCAACACCTCGACATTTAATAGTGAAGCTTGCAAATTCCAAAGGTAAAGAGAAGATCCTTAAAGCAGCAAGAGACAGGAAAATCCTGACCTTTATGGGGAGGAGCATAAGGGTAACAGCAGACCTCTCCACAGAGACCATGCACGCCAGAAATGGCTGGCAGGATATATTCAGGGTCCTCAATGAGAAGAACATGCAACCAAGAATACTTTATCCAGCAAGGCTCTCCTTCAAAATGGAAGGAGAGATAAAGAGCTTTCAAGACAGGCAGGAACTGAAAGAATATGTGACCTCCAAACCAGCTCTGCAAGAAATTTTAAGGGGGACTCTTAAAATTCCCCTTTAAGAAGAAGTTCAGTGGAACAATCCACAAAAACAAGGACTGAATAGATATCATGATGACACCAAACTCATATCTGTCGATAGTAACTCTGAACGTGAAAGGGCTTAATGACCCCATCAAAGGTGCAGGGTTTCAAACTGGATAAAAAAGCAGGATCCATCTATTTGCTGTATACAAGAGACTCATATTAGACAGAAGGACACGTACAATCTGAGAATAATGGGTTGGCGAACCATTTACCATTCAAATGGTCCTCAAAAGAAAGCAGGGGTAGCCATCCTTATATCAGGTAAACTAAAATTTACCCCGAAGATTGTAGTGAGAGATGAAGACGGACACTAAATCATACTTAAAGGATCTATCCAACAAGACGACTTAACAATCCTCAATATATATGCCCCGAATGTGGGAGCTGCCAAATATTTAAACCAATTAATAACCAAAGTGAAGAAATACTTAGAGAATAATTATCTTATACTTGGTGACTTCAATCTAGCTCTTTCTACCCTCGATAGGTCTTCTAAGCACAACATCTCCAAAGAAACGAGAGCTTTAAATGATACACTGGAGCAGATAGATTTCACAGAAATCTATAGAACTTTACATCCAAACTGAACTGAATAAACGTTCTTCTCAAGTGCACATGGAACTTTCTCCAGAATCGACCACATACTGGGTCACAAATCACATCTGAACCGATACCAAAAGATTCAGATCGTCCCCTGCATATTCTCAGACCATATGCCTTGAAATTAGAACTAAATCACAACAAGAAGTTTGGAAGGACTTCAAACACGTGGAGGTTAAGGACCATCCTGCTAAAAGATGAAAGGGTCAACCAGGAAATTGAGCAACAATTAAAAAGTTTCATGGAAACTAATGAGAATGAAGATACAACCGTTCAAAATCTTTGGGATGCAGCACAAGCAGTCCTAAGGGGGAAATACATCACAATACAAGCATCCATTCAAAAACTGGAAAGAATGGAAATACAAAAGCTAACCTTACTCATAAAGCAGCTAGAGAAAAAAACAGCAGATAGATCCTACACCCAAAAGAATAAGAGAGTTAATTAAAATTCGAGCAGACCTCAAAGGAAATCGAGACCAGAAGAAATGTGGAACAGATCAACAAAACCAGGAGTTGGTTCTATGAAAGAATTAATACCATACATAAAACATTAGCCAGTCTTATTAAAAAGAAGAGAGAGAAGACTCAAATTAATAAAATCATGAATGAGAAAGGAGAGATCACTACCAACACCAAGGAAATACAAACGATTTTAAAAACATATTATGAACAGCTATACAGAAATAAATTACACAATGTAGAAGAAATGGACGCATTCCTGGAAAGCCACAAACTACCAAAACTGGAACAGGAAGACATAGAAAACCTGAACAGGACCAATAACCAGAGAGGAAATTGAAGCAGTCATCCAAAACCTCCCAAGACACAAAAGTCCAGGGCCAGATGGCTTCCCAGGGGAATTCTATCAAACGTTTAAAGAAGAAACCATACCTATCCTACTAAAGCTGTTTGGAAAATAGAAAGAGATGGAGTCCTTCCAAATTAGTTCTATGAAGCCAGAATCACCTTAACTCCAAAACCAGACAAAGACCCCACCAAAAAGGAGAATACAGACCAATATCCCTGATGAACATGGATGCAAAAATTCTCAACAAGATACTAGCCAATAGGATCCAACAATACATTAAGAAAATTATTCACCATGACCAAGTAGGACTTATCCCTGGGACATAAGGCTGGTTCAACACTCGTAAAACAATCAATGTGATTCATCATATCAGCAAGAGAAAAACCAAGAACCATATGATCCTCTCATTAGATGCAGAGAAAGCATTTGACAAAATAGAGCATCCATTCCTGATCAAAACACTTCAGAGCGTAGGGATAGAGGGAACAATCCTCGACATCTTAAAAGCCATCTAGGAAAAGTCCACAGCAAATATCATTCTCAATGGGCAGGACTTGGAGCCTTTCCCCTAAGATCAGGAACAAGACAGGGATGTCCACTCTCACCACTCCTATTCAACATAGTACTGGAAGTCCTAGCCTCAGCAATCAGACAAGAAAAGGACATTAAAGGCATTCAAATTGACCAAAAAGTAGTCAAACTCTCCCTCTTCACCGATGACATGATACTCGACCTAGAAAACACAAAACCCTCCTCCCAGGATTGCTAGAACTCATACAGCAATTTGGTAGCATTGCAGGATACAAAATCAATGCCCAGAAATCAATGGCATTTCTATACACTAACAATGAGACTGAAGAAAGAGAAACTAAGGAGTCAATCTCATTTACAATTGCACCCAAAAGCATAAGATACCTAGGGATAAACCTAACCAAGGAGGTAAATGATCTATACCCTAAAAACTATAGAAAACTTCTGAAAGAAATTGAGGAAGACACCAAGAGATGGAAAAATATTCCATGCTCATGGAATGGTAGAATTAATATTGTGAAAATGTCAATGTTACCCAGGCCATGTTCACGTTTAATGCAATCCCTATCAAAGTACCATGAAATTTCTTCAGAGAGTTAGAACAAATTATTTTAAAATTTGTGTGGAAACAGAAAAGACCCCGAATAGCCAGGGGAATTTTAAAAAAGAAAACCATATCTGGGGGCATCACAATGCCAGATTTCAGGTTGTACAACAAAGCTGTGTTCACCAAGACAGTGTGGTACTGGCACAAAATTAGACACATAGATCAATAGAACAGAATAGAGAAACCAGAAGTGGACCCCGAATTTTATGGTCAATTCATATTTGATAAAGGATGAAAGACTATCCATTGGAAGAAAGACAGTCTCTTCAATAAATGGTGCTGGGAAAATGGATATCCACATGCAGAAGGATGAAACTAGACCACTCTCTTTCACCATACACAAAGATAAACTCAAAATGGATGAAAGATCTAAATATGAGACAAGAGTCCATCAAAATCCTAGAGGAGAACACAGGCAACACCTTTTTGAATTTGGCCGCAGTAACTTCTTGCAAGATACATCCACGAATGCAAAAGAAACAAAAGCAAAAATGAGCTATTGTGACTTCATCAAGATAAGAAGCTTTTGCACAGCAAAGGATACAGTCAACAAAACTAAAAGACAACTTACAGAATGGGAGAAGTTATTTGCAAATGACGTATGAGATAAAGGGCTAGTTTCCAAGATCTATAAAGAACTTATTAAACTCAACACCAAAGAAACAAACAATTCAATCATGAAATGGGCAAAAGGCATGAAGAGAAATTTCACAGACGAAGACACTGACATGGCCAACATGCACATGAAAAAATGCTCTGCATCACTTGCCATCAGGGAAATACAAACCAAAAACACAATGAGATACCACCTCACACAGGTGAGCATGGGGAAAATTAACAAGGCAGGAAACCACAAATGTTGGAGAGGATGCGGAGAAAAGGGAACCCTCTTACACTGTTGGTAGGAATGTGATCTGGTGCAGCCACTCTGGAAAACTGAGTGGAGGTTCCTCAAAGAGTTAAAAATAGACCTGCCCTATGACCCAGCATTTGCACTGTTGGGGATTTACCTCAAAGATACAGATGCAATGAAACGCCGGGACACCTGCACCCTGATTTTTATAGCAGCAATGTCCACAATAGCCAAAATGTGGAAGGAGGCTTGGTGTCCATTGAAAGATGAATGGATAAAGAAGATGTGGTTATTGTATACAATGGAATATTTCTCAGCCATTTAAAATGACAAATACCCACCATTTGCTTCAACGTGGTTGGAACTGGAGGGTATTACACTGAGTGAAGTATGTCAATCAGAGAAGGACAAATAGTGTATGTTCTCATTCATTTGGGAAATATAAATAATAGTGAAAGGGAATATAAGGGAATGGAGAAGAATTGTGTGGGAAATATCAGAATTGGAAACAGAACATAAAGACTTCTAACTCTGGGAAACAAACTAGGGGTGGTAGAAGGGTAGGAGGGCGGGTGGTGGGGAGAATGGTGATGGACACTGAGGGAGGCACTTGACGGGATGAGCACTGGGTGTTATTATGTATGTTGGTAAATTGAACACAAATAAAAAATTAATTTATTAAAAAAAAGATTCTGGAAACTAATGAGAATGAAGATACAACTGTTCAAAATCTTTGGGATGCAGCACAAGCAGTCCTAAGGGGGAAATACATCACAATAAAAGCCTCCATTCAAAAACTGTAAAGAACTTGAATAAAAAGGTAACCTTACACATAAAGGAGCTAAGGAAAAAAACAGCAGATAGATCCTACACCCAGCAGAAGAAGAGAGTTATTTAAGATTCGAGCTGAACTCAATGAAATCAGACCAGAAGAACTGTAGAACAGATCAACAAAACCAGGAGTTGCTTCTTTGAAAGAATTAATAAGATACATTAACCATTAGCCAGTCTTATTAAAAAGAAGAGAGAGAAGATTCAAATTAATAAAATCATGAATGAGAAAGGAGAGATCACATCCAACACCAAGGAAATACAAACGATTTTAAAAACATATTATGAACGAACAGCCATACGCCAACAAATTAGGCAATCTAGAAGGAATGGACGCATTCCTGGAAAGCCAGAAACTACCAAAACTGGAACAGGAAGAAAAAGAAAACCTGAACAGGCCAATAACCAGAGAGGAAATTGAAGCAGTCATTCAAAGCCTCCCAATACACAAAAGACCACAGCCAGATGGCTTCCCAGGGGAATTCTATCAAACGTCTAAAGAAGAAAACATACCTATCCTACTAAAGCTGTTTGGAAAGATAGAAAGAGATGGAGTACTTCCAAATTCGTTCTAGGAGGCCAGCATCACCTTAATTCCAAAACCAAACAAAGACCCCACCAAAAAGGAGAATTACAGACCAATATCCCTGATGAACATGGATGCAAAAATTCTCAACAAGATACTAGCCAATAGGATCCAACAGTACATTAAGAAAATTATTCACCATGAACAAGTAGGACTTATCCCCGGGACACAAGGCTGGTTCAACACTTGTAAAACAATCAATGTGATTCATCATATCAGCAAGAGAAAAACCAAGAACCCTATGATCCTCTCATTAGATGCAGAGAAAGCATTTGACAAAATAGAGCACTCATTGCTGATCGAAACCCTTCAGAGCATAGGGATAGAGGGAACATTCCTCGACATCTTAAGAGCCATCTATGAAAAGCCCACAGCAAATATCATTCTAAATGAGGTAGCACTGGGAGCCTTTCCCCTAAGACAAGGAAGAAGACAGGGATGTCCACTCTCACCACTGCTATTCAACATAGTACTGGAAGTCCTAGCCTCAGCAATCAGACAACAAAAAGACATTAAAGCCATTCAAATTGGCCAAAAAGTAGTCACACTCTCCCTCTTCACCGATGACATGATACTCTACCTAGAAAACCCAAAAGCCTCCACCCCAAGATTGCTAGAACTCATACAGCAATTTGGTAGCATTGCAGGATACAAAATCAATGCCCAGAAATCAATGGCATTTCTATACACTAACAATGAGTCCGAAGAAAGAGAAATTAAGGAGTCAATCTCATTTACAATTGCACCCAAAAGCATAAGATACCTAGGAAAAAAACGAACCAAGGAGGTAAAGGATCTCAACCATAAACACTATAGAACGCTTATGAAAGAAATTGAGGAAGACACAAAGAGATGGAAAAATATTCCATGCTCATGGATTGGCAGAATTAATATTGTGAAAATGTCATGTTACGCAGGGAAATGTACACGTTTAATGCAATCCCTATCAAAATACTATGGACTTTTTTCGGAGAGTTAAAACAAATTATTTTAAGATTTGTGTGGAATTAGAAAAGACCCCAAATAGCCAGGGGAATTTTAAAAAAGAAAACCATATCTGGGGGCATCAAAATAGCAGATTTCAGGTTGTATTAAAAGTTATGGTCATCAAGACAGTGTGGAACAGACAAAAAAACAGACACATAGATCAATGGAACAGAATAGAGAACCCAGAAGTGGACCTTGAACTTTATGGTCAACGAATATTCAATAAAGGAGGAAAGACTATCCATTGGAAGAAAGACAATCTCTTCAATAGATGGTGGTAGGAAAATTGGACATCCACATTCAGAAGAATGAAACTAGACCACTCTCTTTCACCATACAGAAAGATAAAGTCAAACTGGATGAAATACCTAATATGAGACAACAGTCCATCAAGATCCTAGAGGAGAACACAGGCAACACCCTTTTTGAACTCGGTCTCAGTAAATTCTTGCAAGATTCATGCACGAAGACAAAAGAAACAAAAGCAAAAATGAACTATTGTGACTTCATCAAGATAAAAAGCTTTTGCACAGCAAAAATACAGTCAACAAACCTAAAGACAACCTACAGAATGAGAGAAGATATTTGCAAATGACGTATCAGATAAAGGGCTAGTTTCCAAGATCTATAAAGAACTTCTTAAAATCAACACCAAAGAGACAAACAATCCAATCATGAAATGGGCAAAAGACATGAACAGAAATCTCACAGACGAATACATAGACATGGCCAACATCACATGAGAAAATGTTGTGCAAAACTTGCCTCAGGGAAATACAAATCAAAACCACAATGAGATACAACCTGACACCAGTGAGCATGGGGAAAATTAACAAGGCAGGAAACCACAAATGTTGGAGAGGATGCGGAGAAAAGGGAACCCTCTTACACTGTTGGTGGGAATGTGATCTGGTGCAGCCACTCTGGAAAACTGTGTGGAGGTTATCAAAGAGTTAAACATAGACCTGCCCTACGACCCAGCAATTGCACTCTTGGGGATTTACCCAAAATATTCAGATGAAATGAAATGCCGGGACACCTGCACCCCGATGTTTTTAGCAAGAATGTCCACAATAGCGAAACTGTGGACAGAGCCATGGTGTCCATCGAAAGATGAATGGATAAAGAAGATGTGGTTTTTGTATAAAATGGAATATTACTCAGCCATTAGAAATGACAAATACCCACCATTTGCTTCAACGTGGATGGAACCGGAGGGTATTATGTGGAGTGAATTAAGTCAATCGGAGAAGGACAAACATATGTTCTCATTCAATTGGTTAATATAAATAACAGTGAAAGGGAATATAAGGGAATGGAGAAGAGATGTGCAGGAAATATCAGAAATGGAGAAAGAACATAAAGACTCCTAACTCTGAGAAAGGAACAAGGGATGCTGGAAGGGGAGGAGGGCGGAGGGTGCGGGTGAATGGGTGAAGGGCACTGACGGGGGCCCTTGCCGGGATGAGCACTGGGTGTTATTCTGTTTGTTGGTAAATTGAACGCCAATAAAAAATAAATTTATTTAAAACAAAAACTTCAAACAACTAAATATTTATGCTGCCAACATGAGAGTACCTAAATATAGAAACCAATTAAAAACAAATGTACAGGAACTCACTGATAATAATACAATGACAGGGGATTTTAACACCCACCCACTTATGGCAATGGACCGATCGTCTATGCAGAAAATCAACAGGGAAACAATAGCCTTGACACACTGGACCACAGGGACTCAACAGATATAGTCTGAACATTTCAACCTAAAGCAGAAATTACATTCCTTTCAAGTGCACATGGGACATTCTCCAGAACAGATCATATCATGGCCCACAAATCAGCCCTCAACAGGTACAACAGGTACAAGAAGGTTGATATCACACCCTGTACATCTTCGGACCATGAGTCTATGAAACTCGAAGTCGACAGTAAGAAAAAAAAGTGGACAGACCAAAAATATGTGGAGATTATGAACATCCTACTAGAGAATGAATGGAGCAACCAGGAAATTAAAGAGGAAATTTAAAACAAATGAAAATGAAAACATGTTTCTCTAATCCTCTGGGATGTAGCAAAGGCAGTCCTAAGTAGGAAGTACATAGCAATACAGGCCTACCTCAAGAAACAAGAAGTCTCCAATACACAGCCTAACCCTACACCTTAAGGAGCTGGAAAAGGAATGGGAAACAAAGCCTAAAGCCTACAGAAGAAGCGAAAAAATAAAGATGAGAGCAGAAATAAACAATGCAGAAAAAACCAAAACAGTAGAATGGAATAACGAAACTAAGAGCTGGTTCTTCAAAATAATTAATAAAATGGATCAAGCTCTAGTCAGCCTTATCAATGAGAAAAGAGAAAAGACCTAAATAAATGAAATCACAAATGAGAGAAGAGAGATCACAATCAACACCAGAAAAATTAGACAATTATAAGGGAATACTATGAAAGATGATATGCTAACAAACTGGGAGTCCTGGAAGAAATGGACAAATCCCTAGAAATGTGCAAACGAGCAAAACTGAAACAGGAAAATATAGAAAATATGAACAGACCCATAACTAGCAAAGAAATTTAATCAGCAAGTCACCTGAGTGCCTCAGTGTTTGAGCATCTGCTTTGGCTCATGTCATGATCCTCGGGTCCTGGGGGAATCACGTCCCACATCAGGCTCCCCGCATGGTGCCTCATTTTCCCTCTGCCTATAACTCTGACTCTCTGTGTCTCTCATGAATACATAAATAAAGGAGCAGCCACAGTGGAAAACAGTCTAGAGGGTCCTCGAGAAGTTAAAAATAGGGGATCCCTGAGTGGCGCAGCGGTTTGGCGCCCGCCTTTGGCCCAGGGCGTAATCCTGGAGACCCAGGATTGAATCCCACATCGGTCTCCCGGTGCATGTAGCCTGCTTCTCTCTCTGCCTGTGTCTCTGCCTCTCCCTCTGTGACTATTGTAAAAAAAATTTTTTTAAATAGAGCTACCCTACGATTCCAAAACTGCACAGCTAGGTATTTACCCTGAGGATACAAAAGTAGTTTAGTAGATTCGAAGAGGAACACGCAGCCCAGTGTTGGCAGCAGCGTTATCAACAACAGCGAAACTGTGTATAGTGCCCAGATGTCCATCGACAGATGAATGGGCAGAGACGGTGTGGTAAATATACACACTGCGACATCACTCGGTCATCAGAAGGGATGAAATGAAGCCATTTACAATGACGTGGGAGAAGTGGAAGAGACTTATGCTAAATGAACTCAGTCAGAGAAAGACAGATACCAAATACCATACAACTGCATTCACATGTGAATTTTAAGAAAGCAAACAAACTGGCAAAGGGGCAGAGGGGGGATGAGAGAAGCAAACAAAAAAACACACTCTTAATCACAGAGAATAAACTAATAAATACCAGAGGAAGGTAGGGGGGATGGGGAATCAGGGGATGGGGATAGTGGAGGTCACCTCTGACCAGTACCAGGTGTTGTATTCAAGGGTTGAATCACTATTTGTTAAACCTGAAACTATATCATACTGTGTTGACAAAGAGGAATTCAAGTAAAACTTTAAAATAATAATTGGTAGTATAGAGGAAACATGAGCACACGAGAGATAAAATCAGAAAGGCAACTGAAAATCCAAATAAAGAGTATTTAGAGCCACAAATCCCCTCCTTAGCTCAGCTCAGGAGAAGCCTGCCATGCCTATTCTGACCCCAGCAGAAGCCTGGATTTTGATTCTCTGGGGAGGCCACTGTCTTGGTGGAGTCAGGCTACCTTTGAACCTAAAACCTAAATAGAGGGCATAAAACTAAACTGCCCAAGATGCTAGGAGTCCCAGTGCAGGCACATGCCAAGACACAAACTCTAACCATACACATACATAACCCTAACCATACACTTAAGCCTCATGTTAAGGTAATCCTTTTTTTTTTTTTTGTTAAGGTAATCCCTAAACAAGAACTATCACTAATCAAAAAACCAAACACAAACCCCAAGACCGAAACACATTCACTGAACCTTCCTGCCAGCCCTCACCCTAACTCTTAAACCTATTCTAAACCCTTAACCCTGACCCTTACCTTAAATCTAACCCTAACCCTAACCTCCAACCCTAACCTTATCTTAATGTATTCAACTCCTATTCCTAACCTTAACCTGTACCCTAACCCTAACGCTCTAATACTAATCCTATCTCATACCCCAAACTGTACCATAACCTGTACCCTAAAACTAATCCCTAACCCACTGCCTAACTCTCTTACCCTTTAGCAAAAGCGTACCCTGACCCTGACCTGACCCTAACCCTAACCCCTAAACAAACACTAAACCTAACCCTAGCCCTAACCCCTATCCTAAACCTAACCCTCACCCTAACCCTAAACCTAGCCCTAACTTTAACTCTAACCCCTAACCCTAACCCCTAACCCTAACTCACACCCTAACCCCTAACCGTAACTGCAAACCTAGCCCAACCCTAACTCTAACCATAACCCAAACCCCAACTCCTAACGTCCTGCCCTAATCCCTAAACTCTAAACCAGAACCCTAACTCTAACTCCTGTCCCTAACCCAAACCCCCATCATAACTCCTAACCTCTGACCCTTACCCTTATCCCTCACCCTAACCTCTAATCCATAACCATAAGCATAATCACTAAACCCTAACATCTAACCTAAGCCTAACCACCAACTGCCTCCCCTCCCCTGACCCTACCATTCATTCTACCCATTCACTTACCCTATGAATTTGAGGAGTCCCTTCTGACATGGACGTGGCCCACATGGCGCCTCCAGTGTCCTCCAGGGGGTCCTGAGGAAGCCGGGCTCCTGTGAGTGCGGATGTGGCTCCACGTGTTCCAGAGTCATAAGCAGCGGGTCCTGAGTACGCCAGGTCTCCTGTCACCGTGGAGTATGCCTCACATCCTCTGGAAGCCTCACAGCAGGTTCTCAGGAGGCCGGGGGCACCTGTCAGCCTGGACATGGCCCCACGTCCCCTGAAAACTCACCGCGGGTCCTCAGGAAGCTGTAGGTTCCTGTCAGCCTAGATGCAGCCCCATGTGTCCCGAAGCCAAAGTGCAGGTCCTGAGGAGGACGGGGTCCTCTCAGTCTTGACGTGGCCCCACATTTTCCTCAGCCTCACCATAAGACCTGAGGAGGCTGGGGGCTCCTGTCAGAATGGACGTGGCCCCAAATCATCCCAATCATTCACAGTGTGTCCTGTGGAGGCCGGAGACTCCTGTCAGTGTTGATTCGGCATCCACATTTTTCTTAGGCCTCACCACAGGTTCTGATAAGGCTGGGGTCTTCTGTCCGCATGGACGCATCCTCCGATTTCCCGAAGTCTACACTGGGGCTCCTGAAGACATCAGCGTCCGGTTGTGTGGACATGGCCCCACGTCCTCCCCAAGTAACACCGCAGGTTCTGAGGTGGCCGGGGCTCCTGTCACTGTGGATGCAGCCCCCAGCTTCCAGAAGACTCAACTTATGTCCTGAGGGGCCCATTAGCTCCTGCCAGAGTGGTTGCAGCACCACATCTTTCAGAAGCCTCCCCGCATGTCCTGAGGTGGCCCAGGGGCTCCTGTCAGCGTGGATGCAGGCCCACATCTTACTGAAGCCTCCCCACGGGTCCTAAGGCAGCCCAGGGGCTCCTGTCAGGGTGGGTGCGGGCCCACAATTTCCTGAAGCCTCCCGGGAGGTCCTGAAGCGGCCCAGGGGCTCCTGTTAGGTTGGATGTGGACCCCCATCTTCCTGAAGCTTCACCGTGTGTCCTGAGGAGACTGGGACTCCTGTCAGTGTGAACGCTGCCCAATATCCCCCTGAAGACTCCACTCAGGTACTGAGGAGGCTGTGGCTCATCAGCGTGGATGTGTCCCCACGTCTTCCTCAGGCCTCCCCAGCACAGTCTGGCTCCTGTTAGTGGAGGCAGACGAGGCCTACTGTGCATGCGTGCCCCCTGTGCGGTGCCTGGGCTCGGGCGCCCCCTGCGGGATGCTCAGATGCTGCAGGAGACTTGTAGGAGACAGCGTGCCCGGCCCGGGGCCCACCTCTGCCTCTTTCCAGGCTCCAGCTGTGGCCTGTTAGTTTCGGAAACATATGACTGAGAAGGAGCCCAACACCTGGTTTCCTCAAAAACACTTAAGGAGAAGGAATTGGAGCCCAAAGGACACTAAATGAAATGTGGACCAGACTTTTACCACGTCCTGTAAAACTCACTCAACCCTCTTCCACTGTGGGCGGGACAGCAGGCTGGTGCAGCCGCCCTGGAAACAGTGTGGAGGCCCCTCAGGAAGTTACAAATAGAGCCGCCCTGCGACCAGCAGGTGTATGGCCTGGAGCTCACTCCGAAGATACAGATGCAGTGAGACTCGGGACACCGGCACCCCCATGTCTACAGCAGCCGTGTCCACAGTAGTCACAATGTGGGAGGAGCCTCGGTGCCCTCTGGCTGAGGATGGATAAAGAGGATGGGAGATAGATGATGGTCATAGAGAGAGGAATGGTACTCAGCTATCAAAGAGAAGGAAATCTTGCCATTTGCAATGACGTGGATAGAACTAGAGGGATCATCTAAGTGAAATAGGTCAGTCGGGAAAGAGAATGACCATGTGGTGTCATTCATATGTGGAATTAAAGAAGCAAAGCAGATGAACATCGGTGAAGGGAAGGAAAAACAAATAAGATGAAAACAGATGCAGGGAATACAGACTCTTATATATAGGAAACAAACTGAGTGTCGCTGCAAGGGAGGGGACGGGGGAGGGGATAACGGGACCAGCATGAAGGAGGGCACGTGATGTCACGAGCACTGTGGTTATCTCCAACTGGTGAATCCCTGAATTCTTCCTCTGAAAGTATAATACACTATACGTTAATTAATTGGGTTTAAATTAAATTAAGTTAAAAAATCAGTTGTAAAAAGTAAATTTATTATTAAAAAGAAAGAAAGAAAGAAAGAAAGAAAGAAAGAAAGAAAGAAAGAAAGAAAGAAAGAAAGAAAGAAAGAAAGAAAAGATTGATTGGCACCTGGGTGGCTCAGTCTGTTAAGCTTCTGCCTTAGGGTTGGATCATGATCCAGGTCCCAAGGAAGGCTCCGTGTTCAGCAGGGAACCTGCTTCTCCCTTGCCCTCTGCCCCTCTAGCACATGTTTTTCACTCCTCTCTCTCTCAAATAAATAAATAGCATCTTTGAAAAAGAAACAAACCCAGAGGGAAAAGAAATCTCCCATGTAGAAGATTTTCAAACAATTTGTGCAGACATTCCACCGTCAAGCTCATGAGCATAGCTTCCCACTCTTATGTGTGGAATACACATAGTAACTTCCTTCTACAAAATATATTATGAAAAACTTAAAATAATAATGATAATATAATAATAATATTAGTAGTAATAATAATAATAAAGTATCACTTTACTACAGAGAAACCTGACAAACACTACCTCAGCAAGATGATCAGATCGATACCAAGAGTGATAAATCATGTTGATAGTATCTAACCTTTATATGATACAATAAATATGGCAGTATATCTCTGTATATAATCCACAAAAACAGTTCAATCATGAGATAACAGACATGTCTCAACTAAGGGAAATTTTACAAAATGCTCTACTTCTCAAAGTGTTCCAGTTCAACAACAACAAGGAAAGGCTGAAAGACTGTCACAATCCAGAGGAGCCTAAGAAAACATGAGGACAAATGGAGTGTGATATGAGGAATGGAGACTTAGCAAAAACTAAGGAAATCTGAATAAAGTATGGTCTTTGGTTATTGGAAAATTTTTAATATTGATTCACTAGCTAATATTTGTACCGTACTGATACAAGATATCAATAATTGGAGAAATTGAGTGCAAGTGCATGAGAATTCTCTGTACTATCTTCTCAATTTCCCTATAAAGCTTTGTTTTCTTTCTAAGAAATAAGATTTAATTTGAAAATTGACTTAAATGAATCAGGCTCCAAGTGTGAAGAGATTTTAAGAATCGTTGAAGTAACTTTTGCCTTATTCTTAAAGAGTTCCTTCGATGTGAACAAAGTAAGAATTTTATATCAGAAGGAAAGAAAAACACTTATGAACACGTATAATGCCTCCTCAACCTGAAGCAGGAAAGGATAATAAAGAGCAAAAATCAGATAAAAATACTTCTAGTATAATAGACACCATATTGCAAGTGCATTTAAAATTAGGAATGTATAACATTTATTTCCTTGACATTTGACTTCCAAAGAGTTCACAGTGTTTCAGTGTCAGTTGAAACAGGGGAAGAATCTCAGGGAAGAATCCTTCACATAATAATAGGACCATTGGTACTAATGTCTCTCAATTATTTCCAAATTCATAAAGATGCATTTCCTGATGACTGACTGAGCTGTGAAGAAAGAGATGAGAAACCCTCATCCCTCTGAATTACTTGTGTCAGAATATTTTAACCATAGTACTACGGATAGTAAATTATCCTTATTAACAGGAAATACGTCTCAGGTTGGAATCTGAGCAATCAGATGGGCAGAGAAAAAATGCCTAACTGGCTCCTCAACTTTTAAAGACAAAGGAGAACTTTTCTATGTACAAAGTCAGTTGTCAAGATAGCCTTAGGGAATAAGAGTCTGTAGCATGGAATCGTGCTGCACAGCCGGGATGCCCGCGCCCCAGGTCTTCCTGATCCCAAATCCCTGGTCCTGTCCCCCAACACAGGCTGCCACGCTGAGGTCATTTGCAATTTCTCTCTTAGGAGCTCCAGGGAGGGGGGCATGAGCTAGAAATGATGGGACGGGATGCCTGGAGGCCGAGAACATTATGGCCACTCTACTTTAGTTCAGTATTAGCACAGGTCCAGCAATCCCAGGCCCCTGTGAAGAGCTGAAATTTACATTACTTCAGTTACTGGAAAAAAACAAAAGTTTACAGCTTAATGTCTTAGAAAGCCCCACAATAGAATAAAAACTGAGCTGAAGCCAAGGACTGGAAGCCCCAATTAGAATGAGAAGAGAGCTCAATGCCCTTAAAGGCCCCATATCAAAATGTAAACAGAACTTGAGGAATTGCTCCAGCCCTTCTGAAGGTCCCCCGAGACCAGCCCTTAAAACTGCCCTAAACCCTCCTCGGGGTCCAAGTCCTGCTCCTCTGTGTGGGGTATACCTCGACTGACGCTCGAGTTTTGAAATCAACCCTCGTGTGTTTGCATCGGTGTCAGCTCCTTAGTGGTTTCTCGGATTCGCAATCTTGGGCAAAACACCCCCATGACCCCTCCCCACCTGGACTGACCTGTCCCCTCCCACCCAGGCTGACCTTCAGTCACCTCCCCGCCCACAACAGCTGGGCACAGGCCCTCACACAGTTCCACGGGCACGGTGGGCACTCCTGCCATCCCCAGCCTCCCAGGGGAAGGAAGGAGGTTTTGGCAGGACACACTCCCATGGTGACCTCAGGGCTCCCTGCCCAGGAGAGCACCTGGTGACAGGTCGGAGTCTGTGTCCCTGACGCCAGCTCCTCCTCCCCAGTTTTCCCACAGGAAATGAAGGAGGATGCCCTGGTCTCCTCCAGGGACATCACGCAGGTGGACCTGGACATCAACAGGACGTTCAACAGTCACATCATATTTTGGGACTATTACGGGGTAGGGTGAGGTTGAGGGGCCAGGGGGGATCAGGACCCAGGGGAGGACCGGGGGATTCTGGGTAGGGAAAACGGGGCTTCTGAGGCAGGGGGCAGAACAGCAGCCAACAACACACTGCTCCATGGTAGGGTGTTGGGGATGACCTCTATGCCCACACCCCCGGAGCCTCGGGGATGAGGAGGCAACTAGGATGGGGCCTCTAGGGCTTGCCAGGGGAGCTGAACCCCAAAGGGGAGAGGGACTGCCCCCTGAGAAGCAGAGGAAGGGGTGGGGGATGTGAGGGGCATGAACCTCACCTGGGGGCCAGGCGGCATGGCCGTGGAGCAGGGATTTGGACCCTGAGACTAAGAAGCGTAGCAGCTTTAAAGGGGCCAGTGGCCCATGGGATACACAGAAAGTTGCACAGTCGTGTCGGTCCACACGCAGGTGGCCGATTGAATTACACCTTACCCTATAGGATCCACTTGACCTGGCCTATTACTTTGGTCAGAATTGGCGTGCAGTTTTGGCAGGCACAAAGCAGGGTTACATTGTTATGAGCCGATTTCCGATTAGGGTGTGCCCAGCGGCTTGACTGGGTTGGGGCAGCGCCTTAAGACATAAGCAGGTTATGTGGGGGTCATAGGGGAGGTGGCAGGTGTATCACAAAATGGAATCAGTCCTGCTCTGCTTGTCCTTGGGTAGGGGCTTTTTGTTAAATTTCCTGGGTCCCACACTTGCAGCTCATGCACCTGGGCCACCCTCACCAGGTGGACTCAGTGTGCACACCTTGTGGTGCTGGATCTCACACCAGCGTGTAGAGGGCACCCTCCTCGCCCTAGTGAGTAGGGGCTGGGTGAGCATGGGGCTCGGCATGAATGCCAGCCAGCATAGGGGACCGAGGAACCCCAGCCCCATCACCACCCCTACTCCCACACACAGGCTGCCCCATGGCTCCCCGTAATGGGCACCCGGCGCCTCTGAAGATCCCCCCAGGGCGGCCCCGAGGTCCAGCTCCCTGCTGGAGAGGCATCGGGGAGAAGAGAAGCAGCTGGCGCTCAGCGGGAACCACTGCCAGACATGGGAATGTGGCCGAGCCAGACCTTCCAGCTCAGCTGACCTTCCAGCGGAAAGTCACTGCATGAGCCAGCCCCGGGTCGGCCAGGAGAGTCCAGCAAGCTGCCCAGCGCCAGCACCAGAAATGATGTTGTGCCAACCATGTCGGTGTTTGGGTGACCCAGCCAGAGGATCCGATAGCTGCACGTGATAGCTGCATGTGATAGACACACACACACCCTGAAACTAACAAAAGTCGGAATCCACCAATGTTGTCAAACAGCAGCTGGATTGTTACATATACGACGCTGTGGTCCCCAATAGGATACATGGAAGACGCTATAAATCACGACTGCAGAGGTGCTGGAGGCACAGAGATGTGCCTGTTGGGTTCCAACAAGGAGAGCAAAGGGGAAGCATACTTCAATGGGGGGGGCCCTCTTAAGAAAGGACACCAGGTCCCTGTGAAGGCTACGGATTGTGAAATCTTTCCTCCTCTCTTTCAGCTTCTGGATTTCCTCTTCCTTTGTTCTTCCTAATTCTAGTTTACCTCCACCCTGCATCCAAACCAATGACCAAAGAGGCTTCTTTATGATATCCGGTCCTAAAAGGAGGCTGAGCTCTGGCTACCGGGTTCAGAAACGATCATTTTCTAGGTGTATGCTGATCCCCCGAACTCGTGCCTTCATGACTCTTCTCTCCCTGCAGAACGAGGGGAACCACAGGTCTTACAACGAAAGACGCCCACTTCCACTCGGGCAGGACTGTCCCTTGTGGAGGACGTCATCTGGGCCATGTAGTGCAAGTGGGGTGATCAAGAATAGGTCGCAGGTGAGACATAAGCAAGCACTTACCTTTGATATCATGCTTTATTTGTTCATCCATTTATTATTTGTTAACTATTTTTTAATTTATTTATGTATGATAGTCACAGAGAGAGAGAGAGAATTTTATGGTCCTGTCTAATACCAACATGTGTTCAAAACTCATAACCCTGAGTTCAAGATACCCCAACCAGGCCAGCCAGGCACCCCAGTGCCATGTTTCATAACTCTTTGCTTCCTTGCCTATCTCTGCATTGAACTGGAACATTGAGTCCTTGACAGGGAGCTTTAGTAACCTCCAAATCCTAGAACTTTCTCACTGTATCCCAATCCTAGATTGACATTTACCATTGAATAGCACTTTATTTTTTATTTTTATTTTTTTTAAAGATTTATTTATTTATTTATGATAGACAGAGAGAGAGAGAGAGAAGCAGAGACACAGGCAGAGGGAGAAGCAGGCTCCATCCCGGGAACCCGACGTGGGATTCGATCCCGGGTCTCCAGGATCGCGCCCCGGGGCAAAGGCAGGCGCAAAACCGCTGCGCCACCCAGGGATCCCCGAATAGCACTTTAAATAAATAGTAAAATAACTACTACAGAAAAGGAAATTATCAAATTTTCACGTATGTGGTCCCTGCTCCTTGGGCTCCCAGGGAAGCTATGGTTTCTTTAACATTGATCAAGGTCCAAATGACTCCACCACACCTCAAAGCGTGGGCTCAGTTTCTGCCCTGACACATGCAACACCCCTGCTTCAATTAACATGTATCATTCAATCAAAGGGAGCCTAACTGGCTCGGTGTGGTTCGTAAGAACATGGGACTCTTGTTCTTGGGGTAGCATGTTCAAGCCCAATGTTGGCTGTAGAGATTACAGAAAAATAAAATCTTAAAAAAATCAATCAGTTTATCTTGGGAAGACATAGCCCTGGATCCCACAAGGGCAGGGAGCCAGCTGATGGTTCTACACACAATATTATATGCAGCAGAGCACAAAATGTGAACTTTTAGAAGTCTCCTAGAGTGGGGGACACAGCAGCCTTAAGGTGTTTAGGTGAAGAAGTCAGGGGCAGTCCCTGGAGGGACAGGGTGGTCTCAGGATCCCACGGGTCCCAAAGATGGTGGCACCAACTGTTCTCAGGCACAGGAGCAGGAACGCGGCTGAGAGCAGCGGTACTCGGGCCAGCTGTCTGCCCTGTGTGGCCGTAAGCTGCAAACCCCTGTGCAGTCACGGGGACGCATTCCTGGGGCAGACCAGCAAAGGCCAGGAGTGGGAGGACACCTTCCCAGGCAGGAAGAGCACAGGGCTCCACCAGGGCAGCCTCTAACATTTGGAGTTTTAAACTTCAGTAACTTGTCTGTGTGGAGGCTGAAAAAATTGAGGCGGTTCCACTTTAAGTTCACTATTAGCACAAGTACTGCCATCCCGGGCCCCTGTGAATAAGAGCTAAAATTTACATTACTTCAGTTACAGGAAAAAAAGAAAAAAACAGCTTACAGCTTAAGGTCCCAGAAAGCCCCATATTAGAATGAGAACAGAACTCAATGCCCTTGAAGGCCCCATATCAAAATGTAAACAGAACTTGAGGAATTGCTCCAGCCCTTCTGGATGTCCCTGAGACCAGCCCTTAAAACTAAGCTAAAACCCACTTCGGGGTCCAAGTCCATGCTCCGCTGTGTCGGGTGTACTTGGCGCAAGCTCGAGTTGGGAATCAACCATCGTGTGTTTGCATCGGTGTAGGCTCCTCAGTGGTTTCTCAGATTTGCATCTTGGGCAACACACCTCCATGTCGTCTCCCCACCTGGGCTGACCCCCTGTCCCCTCCCGACCCAGGCTGACGCCTCAGTCACCGCCACGCCCGACAACAGCTTGGGACAGGCCATCACAACAGGTCACATGGGCCTCGGTTGGCACTCGCCGCCATCGTCCCCGCCTCCCAGGGCAAGGCAGGAGTTTTTTCGGCAGGACCCAAAAATCTCCCATGGTGGTCCCAGGGGCTTCCCTGCCCACATGGCAGCTCGTGAACAGGTCGGGGTCCTGTGTCCCTGACGCGGGCTCCTGCTCCCCGGTTTCCGCACAGGAAATGAAGGAGGGCCGGCCCTGGGTCTCCTTCCATGGACATCACGCAGGTATACCTGGCGACGTCAACAGAACGTTCGGCAGCCACACTATGTTTTGGGCCTGCTAGGGGGTCGGGTGAGGCTGCTGGGCCAGGGGGCCCCAGGGGAGGCTTGGGGCTTCGGGGTAGGGAAAACGGGGCTTCTGAAGCCGGGGGGAGCAACAGCAGCCAACAACACACTGCTCCATGATAGGGTGATGGGGATGACCCACATGCCCCCAACCCCGGGGCCTCAGAGATGAGGAGGCCAATTGGATGGGGCCTCCAGTGGTTGCCATGGGAGCTGAACCCCAAAGGGGAGAGGGATGGCGCCCTGAGAAGCAGGGGATGGGGTGGGGGAAGTGGGGGGCAGGAACCAGACCTGGGGGCCAGGAGGCATGGCCGCGGCTGGAGCAGGACACACATCAATCCCATGAGGGTCGGACGGGACAGAGTGACACCCACTCTCGGTGCTTTATATATTTCTAAATTCTATGCATTTCATTTGAGACAATTTGCAATTTGAAAACATACATAGTATGATGACCCCCAGATAATGACCCCGGTCCAGCCAGGGCCCTGCACTGACCACACGGTGCCACAGGGGCAGGTGTCACAGCAAACCCCAGACTGGGGTCGCCTTTAACGGTAGACGTCTCCTTGTGCATCTTAGAGGAAGGGGATGCCCTGTGTCCGCAGGCCCCCCACGCCATCCTGCTCATTCCCTACCCCCACATCATCCCCCTACATCATAATCCCCAATGGCATTCCACAAAACACCATCCCCCTCACAGCCACACAGCCCCACACAATCCTAACCCACACTACACCACAACACCATCCCCCCTACACCATCCCCCACACTCCACCACCATCATACCCCTAGTCCCACACCATCTACCCCACACCATCGGCCCCCAGCAAACCCGGTGCAGGTGCCCCTGTGGGGCATGCTCAGCCTCCCTGGGGTTCTCTGGATACCCTGTTCCCATCAGAAGACCGGGTGTTCAATAGAGCACACAGGGGTTGCAGGGAGGAGGGAAGGCACGGAGTCTCCAACAGAGTGGGTGTAGGTGAGTGGTGCAAAGAACCCACTGTGCCCTGCCTCCGCCCACTCTCCCTCCTGGAGGGTGACACAACCTGCACAGGACAACAGCCCCTAACCCAGTGGGACCTGGGCTGCCCTGGCACCAGGATCTGTGGGGGCTGAGTTGATTTGGGCCCCCCATGGCAACACAAGGACGAATGGATTCCAGCCCCCCATGGCCCTGTTTAGCCCTGGATTCTGACCTCATGCTGAGCGAGCCCTCTCACAGCTGGATGTGGCCTCCTGGGCCCTGGGCGTGACCCACAGATCCAGGTCGCAGACCTAGGGCAGCCCTGAGGATCCCGGTACACCCCAGGGTGGGGAGAGCAGGGGTAGGCCAGTGGGCCCCACCCACCCACACCAGGAGGCAGGTTCCTCCAGATACTGGGGCCCCAGGGGGCCCGAGGCCGTGGTCCAGCTGCCCTGCGGGAACCTAGCGCAGGAGCCCATGAGCTGCAGGTCCAGTTCAGCTCTGCTGTCCTCAGAACCGTCTCTCAGGCTGAAACCTCAGGACACACGCACCCACCCGGAGTCCACACATGCTCCAGGTGGGGGACTCCAGCACTCGACCCCCAACCCATGTGATTCTTTTCCTCCCATAAAGGACAGAAAGGTCTCCCTCCCCAGGTGAAGACACGCACCCACGCCTCTGAGCCCGTTTACTGTAGAAAGTCAATAAAGTGTAGTGGTGTAAAAATGCACAGCCAGCCCTTTTCTGTGTCTCCCAGAACTCTGTGCACGGGGCATGGAGAGACCCACAGAGAGGAGGAGGGGGCATCACCGGGCCCCAAACAGCCCCTTCAGGGGCACCACAAGGCACACACTGCTGATGTCCCCATGTGCCTTCCAGGGGCGGACAGACGCCAGGATCAGGACCCCACAGACTATACTGGGACTCATCCTGTGCCCCGTGGGCAAGAATGGACTAGGACAGAGTGACAGCCAGGGAACCTCAGGTCACCAGGGTCTGTTCAAAGCGACCTGTGAGGTCTGTGCTCCCTCTGTCCAGGAGGCCGGGGCAGGCCTGGTTCCGGGACATGTACTACCCTCCCCGCATCCCCATGCCAGTGTGCCTGGGGCACAAAGGGCCTGTGGGGCGCTCAGTGTGGCCCTGGAAGGGATGTCAGGACAGGGCCCTTGTGTTGTGCCCAAGACTACGAATCTGAGAAACCACTTAGGAGCCAACACCGATGCAAACTCCCGAGGGTTTCTCTACAAGCTGGAGCTTGGGTCCAAGTGCACCTGACACAGCGGAGCAGGGACTTGGACCCGGAGACTAAGAGGCATAGCAGCTTTATAGGGTCAGTGGACTGTGGGATATGCAGAAATTTGCACAGTCATGTTGGTCCACACAGGTGGCTGATTGAATTACACCTTACCCTATAGGATCCGCTTGACCTGGCCTATTACTTTGGTCAGAATCGGTGCGCAGTTTTGGGGGACACAAAGCAGGGTTACATTTTATGAGCCGATTTCCGATTAGGGTGTGCCCAGCAGCTTGACTTGGGTGGGGCACAGCGCCTTAAGATATAAGCTGGTCATTTGGGGGTCATAGGGGTGGTGGGGTATAGCACAAAATGGAATCAGTCCTGCTCTGCTTGTCCAGGGTAGGGGATTTTGTTAAATTTCCTGGTCCCAACTTGCAGCTCACCACCTGGGCAACGCTCACCAGGTGGACTCAGCGTGCACACCTTGTGGTGCTGGATCTATCACACCAGTGTGGAGGACACCCTCCTCGCCTTAGTGAGTAGGGGCTGGGTGAGCATGGGGCTCGGCCTGAAAGCCAGGCAGCAACAGGGGATGAGGAACCCCAGCCCGTCCCCAGCCCGATCTCCACACGCAGGCAGCCTCAGGGTTGATCCCTGCTGGAGAGGCATCGGGGAGAGAGAGAAGCAGCCGGCACTCAGCAAGACCCACTGCCGGACATGGGAATGTGGCCAAGCCAGACCTTCCACCTCAGCTGACCCTCCAGCTGAAATTCACTACGGAGTGAGCCCCGGGTCGGCAAGGAGAGCCCAGCTAGCCACCCAGCATCAGCACCAGAGATGATGTTGTACCAACCATTTTGGCGTTTGGGTTACCCAGCCAGAGGATCCGATAGCTGCACGTGATAGCTTCATTGATAGACACACACACACCCCACAACCAACAAAAGTCAGAATCCCCCCATGTTGTCAAAACAGCAGCTGAATGGTTACATACACGACGCTGTGGTCCCCAATAGGATACCTGGAAGACGATATAAACCATGACTGCAGAGGTGCTGGACGCACGGAGATGTGCTGCTGTGTTCCAAAAAGGAGCGCAGAGGGGCAGGAAGCATCCTACGGGGGGGGGGGGGGCTAGGAAAGGACACCAGGTCCCTGTGAAGGCTACAGATGGTGAAATCTTTCCTCCTCTCTTTCAGCTTCTGCTTTCCTCCTAAATGCCATTTTCCTCAATCATAATAGCAAAAAATTTATTTTATGTTTTTAACTTTCTTTTATTGAGGTCCAATTTGTATGAATTCTTTCTCAGCAAGGGTGTCATTCAGGATAGAGAGAAATTTTCCCAGATAGGCAAAGTATAAAGGAGTTCATGACCGGTAAACCAGTCCAGTAAGGAATTTTAAGAGGGACTCTTCTAGTGGGGGAAAAAAGAGACCAAAAGCAACAAAGACTAGAAAGGACCAGAGAACGTCACCAGAAACACCAACTCTACTGGTAACACAAAGGCACAAAGTTCATACCTTTGAATAAGCACTCTGAATGCTGATAGACTAAATGCTCCAATCAAAAGATATACGGTATCAGAGTGGCTTAAAAAACAGGATCCGGGATGCCTAGGTGGCTCAGGGGT